>NW_027063379.1:1107868-1313834 GCF_032884065.1 Artemia franciscana | reverse complement strand
GCATGAACAATTTTCTGATACATCTTCCTGAATGATCTAAGAACCTTAGAGCAGAACTCAAATTATGAATGAATTAATTTGAGTATATCCCCAATATGCCAAATACTTTAGTTAGTTGCACTGATGTATCTCTTCAAACGTGTAATCAAATTGAGAAAAAAAAGAAAAAAAAAACATGTCGTGGTAACAAAAACTAACTGTAGGTAAGGAGCACCTTGGGAAAATATTAACCGAAAATGATAGAAAAGTTTTATCGAAAAACATAGGCATCAAGACAATCTATTTTAATGTGTATCGCCAGATTTAAAATGACACATCAAAAGCTACAAGTCTAAGAATCTTTGCCTCAAGGGCCGTATCCAACATTTGTAATAAAAAAAAAAAAAATTTTGGGGGGGGGGGGCTATATAGAGGATGAGGGTAAATCTTTTGGGGAGGGAAGGGCTAGGATATATTCCGTGACTTAAGGTGGTGTTTTCACCTTTCTTTCGAAAATCAAGCGAATTAGGGAAGGTATTTTCCAGTTTGTCGCAAGAGGATGGATAAACATCGCTTCCCCACCATCTTGAATTAGTAAAAACAGTAAAGTAAGATCTCACTTTTTGAACTGAATCAGTGGCAACTTAGGCTTTTAAAAAAGTACTATAATTGTAAAAGTATTACCTTAAAAACCCATGAACAAAAATAAAACTCATAACATTTTTCCAAAGAGTAACATAATGTCACATGGCCACTCCTGTGGATAAAACAGAAAATAACGCAGGAAAATGGCAATGTTTTGAGTATTTTTTGATAAGTTGAGCAATGCTAAACATCAGATATACACTCCAAACGCTATGACTGACCGATAAGAATCAAACAGTTCGTGGTAACGAACTGCAGTAAGGAGCAACCCGGCTCAATAGAAATCGTAACTTTGAAAAATGGATACCAATAGTTGCATCAAAAGAATTGCATTTTATGTTGATTTTAAATATATAGGTTTTATCAAGTTGAGTCTTGCCCATTAAAAGTTACTTGCCTGCGAAAATTCTCTTATTTTCAAAAAAGAAAGAAACACCCCCCTAAAACTCATAGAATTCTCATGAAAATTACACCATGAGATTCAACGTATCAGAGAACCCTACTGCAGAGGTTTCTATCTACAAAATAATGGAATTTTGTATTTCTGCCAGTAGAAAGATCATGGATACTTATTTTTTTTTCCAGGGATAATTGTATCGAGCAAGTGGTCCTAGAACGTCGCAAGAGGGCTCATTTTAATGGAAATTAAAAGTCCTAGCACTCTTTTCTAATTGAACAAAAAAAACGAGGGCACCTAGACCCCTCCCGCGCTCATTTATTTCCAAAAGTTACTAGATCAGAATTTCAGATAGCCATTTTGTTCAGCATAGTCGAAAAATGTAATAAGTATGTCTTTGAGTACAACCTAATCCCCCACAGCCCCAGCGAGAAGGGCTGTAAGTTATGAACTTAGCCCATTGTTCATATATAGTATTGGTTATTGGGAAGTACACGGATATGTTCAGGGAAGATTTTTCTAGTGGTGAGGGGTCGGTAGGAGGGAATTACGTGAGGGGATCCTTCCATGGAGGAATTTATCATGGGGGGAGAGAATTTTCATGAATGGAGCGCTGGATTTTCCAGCATTATTTAAAAAAACGTTATTTAAAAAGTGTTTTAACTTAAAGTAAGGAGCAACCTTAAAACTTAAAACGAACAGAAATTATTACGTATATAAAGATGTTCGTCCCCTCCTCAATACCTCGCTCTTTACACTGAAGTGTTTTTAGCAATTTCAAAATAGTTAATTGTTCTAATTAAACGGTCTTTATGATTCAGGGGTAATTCTTAAAGAATTGGCAAAAAAAATTCAAACTATAGTGTAAAAGGGAAGGTATTGACAAGGGGGCGAACCCTCTGATATACGTAATAAAAATATACAAATATAGGTGTTCGATATGTAAGTTACGTATATTTATTACAAATAAAAACGGTCATAAATAAAACTGAAAGTTTTAGTGGCCTTTTTAAGTAACCAAATAAATTGGAGGGGAACTGTGACCCCTCCCCACCTCTTTTCTCTCAAAATTGTCCGATCAAAACTTTGAGAAAGCCATTTAGCAAGAACAAACTAATATGAAAATTTAGTTTTAATTATTCATATATAGTGAGATAAAATCAAAACCAGTGTTAAGTGTGCTAAAATCTTACTTTCAGTTTAAAAAAACAAGTTTTTTCAACTGAAAGTAAGGAGTTACATGAAAACTTAAAACGATCAGAAATTAGTCCGTATATGAAAGGAACTGTCCCCTCCTTAATGCTCCGCTCTTTACGCTAACGTTTGACTCTTTCTCACAACTTTACTTTTTCAAACAATAAACAATTTCAAGCAACAAAACAATAAACAGGGGAGGAAAGCCCCTTTTTAGTACCAGATATAACAATGTTATAGCATATAACAATGTCTCCAGGGTGCACGAAACCTGCCAGAGCCCAGTGTCAATGATTGTAAGCTATGCCCGAGGCATATAAGGCTTTTACGGAACGGGATGTCGTATAAATTTCGGATTGGGTTGATTTGATTGGAAGTCTGAAATTTAAGTGTCCTTTTTTAAGAGACCAAAGTGAATAGAAGGCAACCAGGTTCCTCCCTCTAAACCCTTCATTCCCCATAACACAAAATTTTAAGAGTGTTATTTTGTTCAGCATTATTGAAAAATCCAGTAATCATATCCTTGAGGATGCTGACTTCCCCACAGTCCTCAGGGGAAGTTCGGCAATTCGTTCGTTAGTCATATATTGTATATAAAAAAGTTATACATGTTTGAAATTTACATTCCAAAAAGACAAGGACCTTTTTTGTCAAGATTTGGGCTAAGATTCTTGGAGGCTGTTGGAGTGAATATACCTGATTAGCTGATGTGGCCTTAGACGGTTCTCATCTTGAGTAATTTTTTGCGTAGGCGACTTGTTAGTAGTAGTAGTGGTTACGTGTTGCTAAATGTTTGATTTTGCCCCTGTTGATTGTTAAGCTAATTCTGTGTCTGACAACGTAAATCCAAGTGAGCTAATGAATTTTGTTAATACAACAGTATGCATTCTTCCTAGCTGGTTATGTGATGGACAAAATGACTGCTGGAATAATTCTGATGAACAAAATTGCCAACCGTCACATCAGCAGCTTCTGCAGCTGGTAGGTCAATAATTTGAGATTAATTTATCTACTTAGGTTGGAACAAAAAAGTAGACACGTAGAAGCATCATGAACAGAGGTCTTAACAAAAATATCTTATTCAGAAAGTAGGCGGCATTCATTTTCCTTTTTAGTACCAATGTCGTCACTGCCGTTGTCAAAAATGTCGTTTTTCATAAATTCCTAAAACTCAAATGTTTTAGAAAAGTAGAGAATATTTTAATATTGAAACTTGCTTAGCTACCTGTAAGTTAACTTGCATAGTTTTATAGCATCACTATAAAAAATATTGTATTTTCTATTTAATTGGTTTTGTGAATTTTCTTGCCATGCGTTTGAGTTACCATTGAATTTTAATTGGCCTATTCCCTAAGCCAACAAAATTATTCATTACATTATTTTGTTACTTTAAAAATAAGCAATGTAAATTGATTCTCAATTTGTTTTTGTTTTTTTTCACCATGGACCACAGGTGTTGTGCTCAATCTTCCAAAGGTCATTTTTTCCTTCAAATGTACATACAGGCTAAATTATCACAAAGTACGTTATTTTGCATGGAAAACCGTCGCTAAATTTAGAGAAAACAGCAGATCTAGATAGCATTCGGTCACATTAAAGCATTCTTTCTGACAGAAAACTTTAATTTGTTGTTTTTGATAGTTGGTACCATTTTAGGTTTCGTCTTCTCGATGTTTGACATGAAAATTTGAAATCCTAATTCGAAAAGTGCATGTTCTCGTGTATATTTAGAACTTTGGAGGGGGAGGGGGATAAACCCCACCTTATCTTGGATTTCATTTCAATATCAATGCTGCAGTATGTGTCTCGGAGAATTCTATCGTTTAAATATCTAGTGTGGCTAGACTGGAGATAAAAAAAATGACATAAAAAACAAAAGACACTAAGTGCATCTCGATTGTAAGAAGGGAGCATTTGCAATATCTCTGGAATGGCAACGGCATCAAGCTCTAGTTTTCAGATAATATCAAGGGAATGTTATAATTCAAATAAAAAAAAACAGGGGAAATCAAAAGAAACTAGGTGCATCATAATTGTCAAAATGGCATATGTGTAGTAGCTCAAGAGCAGATAAGGGTAGGCATCTGAAACTGTCAGGAAAAACGTTAATTTAACAATTTCCTATTCTTCTTGTTTCGCCATATTTTCTCAGGTCAAATTTTTCCATGATAATTTAAGGTGCTTTTACTTCGTAAAATCTATCCGTTCAAGATTAGATTCTCATTTTTTAAAACTTTCAAAAGTGTAAATGAATAGACCCTTTACATCTGCAAATAAGACAGAAATCGAATAACCGAAGAACAAAAAGGTAAATATGCAGTAAATATATTTTCCTGAATTAAAAAGAGATAACTGAAAAAGAAAATGAAAATTAGTGCTTTTTATAATGGTATTTGTACTATATCTAGATAGGTCAATTCAGTTGTAGTTTGGTTATGAAATTTGGTAGGGGGGATCCGCTCGAGGAATTATGAAATAGTTCTGATTGTATTTCCGGTTTTTAATTGAAACTCCAATTCTCCTATTTGTCATTGAAATGTCTAATAAGCAATGACAACATTCCAGATTACATAATAGCCCATAAATGTAGAACTGCCTTCATGCACAATACCATGACTTCTTGCTATTTTCACTTTTCTAGATATCTCCTTTAACCAGTTCCAAAAACAGAATTGACGTAAATGTAACGAGGATTATTGTTGGTATTAGTCGCATTTTATGTAACACCAGCACTACTTGTGTGACATATATCTCTGTATAAGCATATTGTACAAAAGTAAATTGTACAGTTTTGTACAGTATTGTACAGTTTTTTTTGTGGGGGGACTTCATTGTTACTAATTACTAGTTTCGGCGCAATGGTTCTCCTGTCCTCTTGTGTTTAACATTTTTCGAAGTTATTCCATTATTCATTCATTTCAATTATTTGTTAATTAAAAGAGGGCCTTTCCGAAGCCAAGAGCGGGGGGTTAGCAAAAAAACAAAAAACCTGTACAAAAGAGTCTTTAAAAGCTGGGGGTTTGGGGGGCGGCAGCCCCCCAACTGCCTCCTCTAATTCCTGTACGTTTTAAGGTTCGACTTTGGGACGCAGCCTCTTTAACTCTTTAATAAAACGAAGTTTTTTTCATATTATTTCTGTACGTTTTTCTACAATCCATGGTGGATGTAATTTAATAATTCCTGTACTCCTCGTAGAGGAATTAGGAGAGGAAGTTGGGTGGCTGCCGCCCCCCACCCCCCCCCCACTTTTAAATCATTGTGTAAAATAGAAAAAAAAATAGATAGAATGACCGAAATGTTTCTTTTGCTCATAAGAAGCTAATATTCTGTTATCTCTCAAATGATAAGCAGTCCAGGTGTTAACAAAAGTATACACTTTTATTTTGATCGCTACGTCCAAAAGCCTATAATAAAGAAATTATTCTAAAAATGCCTTCTCATATAGGAAACATCTTTAGGTAATTATAGTAAATTATATATTATTTATCTTATTTAGCAACTATTTATATAAAATAAGTAAATATCCACGTTTCATTAAATCGAGAAAAACTTAAACTTCTTCAAAACATTTGAAAATTCGCCTAAAAATTGGCAATGAGCACTTAAAGGCTATAAAATATATACTTAAAGCACATTTATATCACACTTATTTCGGACATCTGGAATGGAGCTGGATTTTTATGATGCTTGCAGTCATTCTCGCCGTGCCGAGCTGATTATTTTGATGTACTTGAATGTTGATATTCGTAACTTTTAAGAATTTCAAAAATTAACATGGGACTATTAGACTATTAGGACTATAAGAAGACTATTAGGAGAGGCAAACCCCCCGCTTTTAAAGACTCTTTTGTACAGGTTTAATTTATTTTCATATTAATTCTGTACGTTTTTCTACAATCCATGGTGGATGTAATTTAATAATTCCTGTACTCCTCGTACAGGAATTAGGAGAGAACCCCCCCCCGCTTTTAAATCATTGTATAAAATAGAAAAAAAAATAGATAGAATGACCGAAATGTTTCTTTTGCTCATAAGAAGCTAATATTCTGTTATCTCTCAAATGATAAGCTGTCCAGGTGTTATCAAATTTTTTTTGATGTTGTGAAAAAAAACCTCCCGTAAGTGACTTGAACCCTTGACCCGAGGATTAAAAGTCTCACGCTCTACCAACTGAGCTAATAACTTGCATGTGTGTAAATATAACTTCTCAATAGCTTTTGAAAATTTCAAATTAACATGGGCTCTTATGGAGAGAAATCCGTTAATTAAATAGCTAATGGGTGGTTTCTGGAAAACAGGGAAGGAGTTATCGGATCGAGCTGAAATTTCGCGGATAAGCTCCTGGGCCGTAGGGGACCTTAACTTGTGAATTTCAGCCCGATCGGACAACGTTAAAAGGGGTGGGGGGGGGGGGGGGTGGGTTGGAGGGTCGAAACTTTCGGGGGGTTAAGATTTTCCTACGAAACTTTCATGGGCACTTACTCGGAGAATTCCGCATCGAATGAGTCTTCGTACACCCATATCCGATGTCGGATGTGACCTGTAGGCGTCTAGGAAAAAAAAGTAAATGAATTTTAAGTGGCTATGCGTGGTTTCTGGAAAACAGGGAAGGAGTTATCGGATCAAGCTGAAATTTTGCGGATAAGCTCCTTGGCCCTAGGGAACCTTAACTTGTGAATTTCAGCCCGATCGGACAACGTTAAAGGGGGGCTTGGGTTGACAGGTCGAAATTTTCGGCCAGATTTTCCCCGTGAAGAAAAAGTTGGAGGGGGATGAAATTTTGCAGGTTTCTTAGTTGGAGCTCGGGCTACGAAATGCATCCCTCCCCATCCGTCTGCGACCACTGGAACCGAAGATCGCTTAACATTGTCGTGTGTCGCCTCTTTATAGAGGCACGAGTGTGCCTCCTTGATTTGCACAAGAACAAATGTTGTGTAATTTTTATAGCATTCGTTTTCTTAAACAAATAGACCAAGGGAAAGGTAATTTTTGAACTCTAGGAGTCAAATTTCCCTTCCAATTACCATACGTGACAGTTTTTTATTTATTTAAAGTTTCTGCTGCATTAATTTGCAAGAACTGTTAAAATTTCTTGGATATTCCTTGTCATACATTACTAAGTAGATAAGTTAATAATTCTAACTTTATTTTTGAATACGTTAAAAAAATTTAAAATACAGTCGCTATTTAGAAAGTGGGGAATATTACATAATATAATGTTAGACAATCTCTGGTAATACTTTGACTTATCCGATATCTTTACTCAGAAAGCACTATTCCTCTACCTATAATTTTTGTTTCGGCTTTATGTGGTTTGCTAATACCAATGCTATTTATCAATATGAATTAGCGAACCCACAAACGAATCACTTTTATAAAAATCATGAATAATGTTTCAATAAATCATGTTTATTAAAAGCTTAGAACAACAAATTAAATCTTAGAGAGTCAAAATGCATTCAAAATTATGAGCAAATAAACAGCACAATACCTGGGACTATTAGAATAGAGCTTAGTTCAATTACGAGAGTGGTATAATATGAATGTGAGACAAATAGAAGACAAGTACCACAAGGGAAAGTGGAAAAGATGGAAAGTCTCACAAAAGAAATTCCCAAAAAAACGTTTTTGAATACTTCTCTTAAAAAGACTTCAAACAGCACATTTTTATGATTTTTTAGACACAAAAAATTGATTTATTCAATGGAAAATTTTGCCAGCTGTTTATAAATGCCCCTACTCTGATTTGTTAAAAAAGCGAACCAAATATTTGACCAAACAAAGACGTTTTTTTAGAGTGACTTTAAATTCAGCTACAGAAGAAAAATTAAACTTCTAACAGAACCTTATTAGGATTTTTTTTTTTTCCTTCTCAATAACAAGTTTGCTTTTCTAAAATAGAAAGGCAATTTTATTTTTTAAATCTGCAAATTTTCCTTTTTTCTGCAAAAAAGGACAAATACAGTGGGAACTCATAAGAAATGAGTGTATAAAATCACAGAAAAAATTTGTCCTCACATTCATCAGCTGTAGCTGATGCTTTGGCTTCTTAATAAGTAAAGTTCAAAAACTAAAGCACAACGTGAGAAAAAAAAGAAAAACAAATAGCACTAGTTATTGCTTTTGTACCAAATTATTCTTGAAGTATATTCCAACGATTTGGATTAGTATTTTTCAAACGAAAATAACTTTTTATCAATGAGTAGTAATTTTCTCTTCTGCTTTCTTGATTTTAATGTTTTCTGAAATCTGCTAGGTAGCGAGGATGCGACACAAGAAAACCTATGAGCAAATTATTTCACAAGTTCAATATAAAGCTTATTTTGTTTCCAAAACATCTTTTGATCTTGCCTTTTTGTTTCATTTGCTAGCTTCCATCGAAGCAAGGTTTTCAAAATTTGAAATATTCACTACTTTCTCATACCAGAAGTTGCACTATAAAGCAACACTTAAGGTACTTTAAGGAATTTTTTCTATTTTTCCAGATTTACTTTAAAAATAATTTGATTTTGATGACAATTTTGGGTATGCAAGTGGGGAATTTGGAATATAAGGAAAAAGCTATAAAATTTGACATGGTCTATGTTTTGGATAAAAGTCTTTAAAAATAGTCTTTAAAGTCTTTTAAAAAAGTCTTTAAAATAGGGTTTGGTGTTAAAGGAGAAAAAAACTTCCAAATAAATGATAAATATTTTTTTGAGAATTTCGAAAATGAACTGAATTTAATAGAAACCCTGAATATTTAGGCGCTTGAGGCCAACACAGCTCTACTTGTCAAATTTTTCCTTATGATATTCCCCCGTCCAATTCTAGGACTACCTGCTTTTCATTTGGTCCTAAACGGTTTGCCGACATGAATCCTCTTTGGCTGGGATAAAATCTTATTAAGATTGAAATTTTTTCCATTATGAATGAATAAGATCTTTTATTATTAATACAAAATGATGCAAAATTTTAACTTGTATTTGTTTTTACATTGTTTGGAATTTTTTATTTTATTCTTAATTGCTAAAGTATTTACCATCTAAACAGATGAAATTAAAATAGAAAAGGAGGCAAAGTGAAGACAATCAAGTCATTGAACCCTGTATAAGAAGTTAAAAAAAAATAGAATTTTTTGGAGTAAGGAGGATAGTCAGTTGACATATAGCTGGTTAATAGATGTTATAATTTTTACAAAAGTCCTCCAGTTGCTTTGGTAGCTATTTACAGGAGTACAGCGCAACACAATTAATGACAGGGTTACTACAATTATTTCAAGCAACCCACAGATATTCAGTTCTAATTTTACTTATGCTCTCCACAGGGTTTGACGATCTACTGAATCAAACGCCATTTCAAAGTCCACAGATAATATATATAAGCACTGTCTCCATTTGTTAGGTACTTCCAGCATGGAGCGTATGGAAGTGAGGTTCAAGGACAGCTTGGAGTTTTCCTAATATTATCGTTGTGAAGAGCATTGCAGTGATCGAGAGATTATTGATTCTTCTATAATTGCTGAATTCTTAGTGTCTCTTTTCTTGAAGAGTTTGTCAAAGGCTCCTGCTCTCCAGTCTTTGGGGAATTTTGCGGTCTGCCAGAGGAGCGAGAAGAAGGATAGCCAGATGCCCAGGGCTCGATGTAGGCTGAACTTGATCATTTCTGATGAAATGCAGTCTCTACCAGGGGCCTTCCCAGTCTTTAGTCTCTTAGCTGCTGAGAGTAACTCGTCTGTTATCCGCTTTTCATCACTAATGTGAAGAGTGAACAGAAGTTGGCCTGGTATATCTGGTGGTGCTGGTGGCGTTAGGCGATTAAGTAGGTCTTTGAAATAACTCACCCACCGTTCCTTTTGTTTTTCCACATCTGTAAGGCACCTTCCATCTTCATCTTTTAAGAGGCATTCTTGGATCCTTGACTTGCTCACTATTTCTTTGGTAAGGCAATATATGGTTCGTGTGCCTCCACAGCTCACTGCTTCTTCGGCTTGTCTAGCCTTTTTGTTCATGTTTTGCCGTTAGTCAGATCTGGCACTTTTCTTTAGATTTATATCAGCTTCTTTATAGGCAAAGCTCTTGGTCAGCTCTGAGTGATTATTTTTCCCGAATGAGCTCTACTTGAGTTTCTTTCACCTTTCTATGAGATCCCAGGTCTTTGTAGATATCTAATGTTGCTTAACCGGCTTTCTGAACCCGTGGGTTTCTTTGGCTGCATCTTTGCAGTTTTTGCTGATGTCACTCAATCTTCTTTGACATCTTCTGGTAGGTCATATAGGGATTCAAATTTATTGGACAGTTTCATGCCAAACGAATATCGAACGCCCTTGTCCCTTAGTTTGTTCACTTCAAAGCTTTTGAGTATGTCTGTCTTCAGCTTCTAACTATTAGACTTCAGGTTCAATTTCAGTATGGTGACTACTAGTTTGTGGTCTTAACCAACATCGGTGCTTTGGAAGCTTCGAGCCCCTCTTAGGCTTGTTTGCCATCTCTGGTGGATCAAGAAATGGTCGATTTGGTTTTGACAGTGCCGTCCAGGGATGTCAAAGTGAATGTGTTGATATCTTTATCCTCAAAGAGCTCTCCGCTGATCAGCAAATCATTCTCCTTTGTGAAGCAGAAAAGTCGAGCTCCATTTTCGGTTATGGTGCCAAGTCCATGGTGGCCCATCACTCCAAGGCAGCATAATCTGTCTTGGCCAACCTTTGCTTTAAGGTCAACTGCGATATAGGTGAGGTCTTGGAGTGGGATTGAATCGATCACAGACTGGGGATTGTCGTAGAACTCATTTCTAAAGGTGTCATCAGCATAATTTGTCGGTCTATAGCACACGATCATTGAAAATTTGGCGTGGTTAGAAACAAATCTTACATACAATATTCTTTCAGTGACCATTTTCTATGAGTAGAGAGCCTTTGTTGCATTTGGACCTAATATTGCTACAACTCGAGCATGGGGACTTCCATTTTTTCTTCTGCATAAGACTTTAGACAAAGCCAAGTCGTCGCTGATTTTCTTTTCGCTGCAGCCTTTCCACCTTGCTTGCCAAATGGCGCCTATGCCAAGTTCAATCTTCTCGCATTCGCGAAGGACTTGCTCCGTTTTTGACAGTGTTGACATGGTTCTAACATTTCGTTGGCCGATTTTAGACAGTTTGTTCGCATTCAAAATCTGGTTTGGGGCCTTGCATGGGTCGCCATCAGATTTAGAGGTTCAGATCCAAGGCTTATCGTTGACGTATCGTTAACGGTCCTTATTTTACAGGGGTAATTTGCTAGGCCAACTCCCAACCGGCTTCGTTGGCTTGGTTCGGGGCAGGGGCGCCCGTCGCTGACTTTTGGGCTGGAACTCAACAGGCCTACCCAAGATGCAGAGGCCGTTGTCCAAATTTGGATCTTCAACCCTATTTTGCAGTTGCCCTCCTGGAGAGGATCCTCCCACGATTGTATCCTGCAGTATCATACAATTTAAACCATTGCTGGAAGAAGGTTTGCAACTAAAGTGACTTGTCCACAAGCCGATGGGCCCTGCTCAGTTTGCATTAGAGGAGCCTTCTTCCTTCTCCGCCTTTATTTATGGCCCCCAGGTAAAGGTACTCCAGTTTGAATTTATGGACCACCAGGGGCTAGGTCCCCCTTAGTCAGCACCTCTCTTTATGGGAGTTATCCTATGTATCTATAAGATCTTCCCCTATCCGGCACTTCGCTATCCCCTATCCGGCATTCAGCAAGACGCGCTGAGTGGCCTGGAAAGGGCCCTCACTCAGAAGGCAACTCAGTAGGTACTCAGCCTGTCTACTGAAGTAAAATACCTCGTAAAATATTCCATTGAAATTATCACAGAGCAATACCCCCCCCCCCCCTCCCCAACATACACAGAAAATAGCCCTTTTTATTCCCCCTTTTATTGTAACCTCTAAAGTTTAATCAGTTGCAATGAATTACTGCTTTGGGAGCTGGTGTCTACCCTACCCTACCCTTCCCCCCCCCCTTCCCCAAAATATTAACCCAGAAAACACCCATCTGCAGACAATACCTCAAAATTTTGGCTTGATACCTCTGGGTAAAAGAGGATAGGGAAGGAGGGCTGGCTATTTCAAAATTTTGATAGGAAGCATTTCAGGAAAGGGGCGAAGAATAATTTCCCTTTGATCACTTTTGACTCTTAAAAAGGGCTCAAGAAGTTTCGATTTCCAATGGAAGGAGCCTCCTTAAAAGCTTATACAACCTTACCTTCTGTAAAAACCTTATATGCTGACGATGGGCAACTACCAGAGCTTATAGCACTTCCACTGAGGGCTGAGGGGGGGGGGTCAAATTCAAAGCAATAGTTATTCGACCATTATGAGTAAAATGGCCAACTCAAAATTTTAATCAAAGGTGTTAAGAAAAATGGGTGTGTTAGAGATGGCTTGTTGCCGTCCGATTACTTTTGACTTTTGAAAATAGACCTAGAACCTTTAATTTCCTATCAAATGAACCTCTTTGAAGATTCTTTCAATCCTTCTATCAAACCTTATATGCTCCTTGGATATAACTTAAAACCCATACCTACAGGTTTTGTGGGGTTGTATATATATATATATATATATATATATATATATATATATATATATATATATATATATATATATATATATATATATATATATATATATATATATATATATATATATATATATATATATATATATATATATATATATATATATATATATATATATATATATATATATATATATATATATATATATATATATAAGTCGTCATTTACCAAACAATAGAAAAAATAATAAAGACAAATAATTCAGAGGCAACAACCCAACATATATATATATATATATATATATATATATATATATATATATATATATATATATATATATATATATATATATACAAAAACTAACAAATAAACGCGCAACCGTTATCATTTTTCTGGCCAAAAATACAAAAATCAACAGATATGAGCTTGAAACCTCCAAAGTAGGACTCTCTGATACGCTGAACCTGATTGGAAATATATACCCTAATATGGGCTGTATATTTGGACAAGGTTAGAAAAGTTAGGTTACGTTTGATAGGGCAATTACTGTTATTATCCTACAAATGGAGCATCAGAGATGGGAACGCTATATATGTTGAATTACGCCGGTGGATTCTTTTGATTGCTTTATTTATATTTAGTTTCGTAGTAAAAGATACAGGTGCTTTTAATTTTTATTAAATTGTCATGGAAAGAGAAAGTGTCTTCTCTTTGAGAAATATGTCTTTAAAATTTTCTCAAGATCAATTGCCAACTTAACTCAGGTTCCCACTTAAATCGTTGGACTATATTTATGTAGTGCTTTCAAGACTTTTTTATTCACAGTGAATTTTTATATGAACAATTCTTACATGAACAATAGTATGAATTGAAGACCATGGAAACCATAAAAATCGAGATTTCACAATTTTTCCTCCCCCACCCCCTCTTTCACAAAATTTCCTGGCAAAATTTTTACAAAATTCTCATATAATTGTTTTAAATTTATTAGTTAATTAATATTTATTTTTTGAATGTTATTAATTCTCCATTAAAATTATTTAATTATTGTTAATTATTATGATCTAATTATTTTAATTATATTTATTTAAGATACCGGTACTTGCGTGTTACAGCAACCACAATCAAGTTCTTGATCCAAGTAAAACTGGAGTCTCTGTCTACCTTACCTTAGACCTTAGATCCTCCAGAGCCAGGGGTGGCTCATAGGGCGTCTACGAAACCTCGCCAGACATCTCGGAGCTGAGCTGCAGCCATGACGTCCTCCCACTGTGGTTGAAGAGACAACTCCGCATTTCTCAGGTCTCGGTCGTACTGTCGTCGTAAGGTGTGTCTTGGTCGACCTTTTTTTTCGCCTCCCCTCGGGACGCCAATCATATACTGTATTCGGAAGTCGATCCTCTGGCATACGGATGACGTGGCCAAGGTATGTCCATCTCCTACGTTTCAGAAGGTCAGTAACTAATGGCTGACCGGTTCGCCGGCGAACTTCTATGTTGGTGACCTTTTCCTGCCACGATATGTTCAGGATTCTCCTAAGGCACATGTTTTCAAAGACTAGGACACGTTTCTCTAGCTGGGTGTTTAGTTTCCAGCATTCACTAGCATAGAGGAGGATGGACATCACATTGCTATTCAGAAGGCGGAGCTTCAAGCGCATAGAGTATTTACTACTGCGCCAGACTGGTTTCAACTTGCTAAAAGCCGATGTCGCTTGTCCAATTTTCCTCTTGATTTCGTTGGCTATTTCACCATTGTATTCGATCCAACTCCCAAGATATTTAAATTCCTTGACCTGCTCAATAGTTTTATTTTTGCATTTTAATATGAGTGGGGAGTCAGATGTGGCCATACTCTTTGTTTTACTGACATTTACTGCAAGTCCCATTTTCTCGGCCTTTTCGTCTATGGCGTCGAGTAGCAGCTGCAGTCGTAGTTTCGCTTCTTCAAGAAGAACAACGTCATCTGCGAAGTCCAAATCGGAGATCAGTCGGCTGCTAATCTTCACTCCAATGCCTGAAGACTGCCGTAGAATATAGTCCATTACAATGACAAACAGAAACGGGGATAGGACACACCCTTGTTTGACGCCAGACATTATCTTGAAGAAACGCGTGTCCCCATTTTCTGTGCGTACACAGCATTCACTATCCTCATATAGTGCGATTATCATTTTGACTAGTTTATCAGGTATTCCGTAATATTTCAAAATCTTCCATAAAGTGTCTCGGTCAACAGAATCGAACGCCTTTTCAAAATCAATGAAGAGCAGGTACAGCTTTTTGTTCCATTCTCTGGACTCTTCCACCATCAGTCTAAGAATGAAAATAAGATCAGAGCAAAACCTACCAGGTCGGAACCCATGTTGCTCTTCCCTGAGATGTGAGTCCAGGGCTGCTCTTAGGCGTTGTAGTATTACTGAGGCTAGTATTTTACTAGGCACAGACGTCAAAGTGATGCCCCTCCAATTGTCACAAATTTGTGCATCGCCTTTCTTGAAGAGTTTGACCAGTATACCTCTGGTCCAATCTTTTGGGACTTTTTCGTTGTTCCAAATGGCCACTAGAAGAGCAGTCCATACGAACATGCAGGCTCGAAGGGACGCTTTCAGCATCTCTGCCGTGATCCCATCGACTCCAGGTGCACGTCCATTTTTCAGCTTTTTCACAGCTGTCGTCACTTCTACCGTGCTGGGTGGGTCAGCACTTACGTCAATTTGTCAAAATGGCGTATCCGGTACTGTTTCTGGATCATCAGGTCTGGGCCTATTTAAGACTTTCTCGAAATGTGAGGCCCATCTCTCGTCAGCTTTCTGTGGATCCGAAATAATGTCTCCATTTTCATCTTTTACAAGGGATGTACGATTTGTTTTCTTTCCAACTATCTCGTTTGTTAGTCGATAAACCATTTTTGAGTCTCCTTTCTTTGCAGCTTCTTCTGCAAAGGCTGCTTTTCTCTCAATGGCAATTCTGTCTACATTTGGAGATAATTAGCTTAGTCTCAGAGAGATAAACAGTATGCGTGTAACTTAAGTACCGTGTAACTAAACCCCAAGCAACTGAACCCCTATAACTGAATCACCGTGTAACTGAACCCCCTTGCTACTAAACTCATTGAAACTAAACTACCATGCAGCTCAATACTATTTAATTGAACCCCCGTTTAACTGAACCGCCGTGCATCCGAACCCCGGGAAGCTGAGCCCCCGTGTAATCGAACCTTCCCTGTAACTGACCACCGTGTAACTGAACCAAAGTTCCACTTTACCCCGTGCAAATGAACCCTCGTTTGACTCAACCCTCCTTCAACTGAACCACCGTACTCAGTTTTTCAACATTCTACAAATATGAGGCAATAGTATTGGGTATAACACAAGTTAGAATCTTTACGTGTTCAACCTCATTGGAGTTATTTGTTTTAAAGTCATTAGATAAAACCCTGTCAAGATGATTCACAAACAAGCTCTGTTTTTTTTGTCACAAAAACATAGAAAATCAGACGTTGCAAACCATTAAAGCCAGATTTATTTTATCTTTTTTATATTTTATGTCTCCACCCTGTCATTGTACAAAAATGCCCCTTCTCTCGAAAATACCCATAACCACCCCTCCCTTTAGCAGGTTGGTTTCAACTCACTTTTGACTTATAAAAAGGACTAGAAGCCTTAATTTCTGATCGAATGAGAATCCTCTGAAGTTACTGAAACCATTAGACGGAGGTGGAGATGAGAAAGGATGAGTCCCCCTTCTATACGGAATGAGTTCTGTTTGTTTTGGGGTTTAATATCATCTTTATTCTCATAATAACAACGTGGGCCAGAAATCAAGAGAGATTAAATATCAGTTTCACATTTTTGATGTTCAAAGATTTTTGTCCCTTACCAAAAAAAATAGCCCCCCAAACAAAAGTCCTGGATACGGCCTTGGGGATTTCATTTTGAACAAAGTGATCATATAGGCTTCTTGGGCGGATCTTTCCATCAATGTATTTGCCTTTGGGAAAAGGAATTTTCCCTTTGATTTCTTGGCATTATTTAAAAACCATCAGAATTCAATAAATAAACAACTAGTCTTAGCAGCTGAAATTACGGAGATTCATTAAAACTTAAACAAACAGAAATTATGACTTATATGAGGGGGATTGCTTCCTCCTCAATGCACTCTTTTTTTTAGAACCTTTAAAAAAGGTTAATATTCTACAAGGTTATTATTCTAATAAAACAACAGGGAAGGGTTCTTATGAAGGATTGACAGGTAATTGTAGCCCCATTTTATTATTGTTACTTTTTTTTTATCAATTAAAAATTTGGAAAATTAACTTCAATATTAAAAAAAAGTATATTCTACCAGTAAAACTGACAGGCCGGGAAAAGCGCCATTATGCCTGATTTATTTTGTCGTATTTATTTTGAACGGACCCAATTATTTAGTTTGGGACGGGGTCAGTTTTGTGACTCTGTAGGCTCAGCCAGAGTCAACCCATTTGTATATGGGTACCTGAAGAAATCTGTGGAAGGTAAACAGGAAAGGTGCGCGAAAGCACAGGATGGTTGGCCCCCCACCCCCATCGCACTTCCTGGCTGATGGGCCAAGAAACTGAGAGGAGCACCGCCGGTAGGGACTGTAAAGTCCAATGGCGCATTCTTTACCTTTTTCTTTACCTACCTCATTTATTTTGGATGGGCTGGTTTAGACAAAGAGGGAAACTAGAAATTCCAAAAACGGGAGAACTTTTTCTTCTCATTTTCATACTTTGATAATTGTTCAGAGTTTTCCTGGAAAAGGGAGGGGGTCACATCCCTGGCCGCAACCGGTGGAACTCATTTAAAGATAAAAACTCTTTTAAGTGAGCCCGCCGGACTAATCGTGTTTCAAACCAAAAGTCTTAGGGAAAATTGGATTCGACACTGCTTTAAAGTTTTAGAATGAGAAAAAAGTTGAGATGGCTAGAAGACGTCCTGCGAATGAAAAATGGCAGACAATCAAATATTCTACTTTTTAGCCATCTATCCAGAACCAAAGGGAATGCAAGTCGTCTCCGAATTAGGCAGCCAAATTCATTTGGGAGGATTTAAGGGAAATTAGAAATTCTTGGAAGGGTGTAAATAGGGTAGCTCTAGATAAGTTGGTACGGAGGAGTAGCGTGGTTAGCTATGTTGGTGATAGGCAGCTTGGTGCCGCAGTGAATTCTAGTAGTTGTACAGAATACACAAAAAAAGGTGATTCAAAAAGTCTTCACACCTAACAGTCTCCTTTGGTTTGTATCTACAGAGCGACCCGAACTTCCATCTTTCTTTTTCAGAAGAAAGGATAGTCATTGCAGTAAAGTTGTTACTTTGAATTTCCGAAGTCTGGTTAACTTCATCATTGACAATTGACTGTCTGAAATTCCAGTTTCTCTGCTTCGGTTCAATTAGCTTTGCGAATCAGCAATTTTAGTCTTATGCAAACTTTGATGGTAAAAGTTAGGTTAAATTAATTTATAAATCTTACAAAGGGGTTAAAAATCAAACCTATATAAACCTGTCACCATCAAACCGTTCATAAAACTAAAAAAAGACTGACAAGGCTAAATAAAACCATTGCTCATGCGATGTTTACAAGAGCCAAAATATTGTTAGTAATATATCTTCAAAATATACAGTACTGTGTCAGGATACACTAATCCACGAATTTTAATTTTTTTTCGAGGAGAAAGATAATTTCTTTTCAACTTCGCTTTTTGAACACAAAGTTTGGTCTTCTAACATGTCTTTTTGCGTGTTCTCCGTCTAAAAGCAAACACTAAGTCATTTTTCAATTGCAATTTTTTTTTGCTAATCCCAATATGCAAACAGTCGTTTTCCAATTCATTTTGCCTATGGTTAGGGACTGCGTGTCATTTTTTTAGAAGGTTAGGTGAGGTTTTAGGAGGATGTTTTCTTAGATTTTGAGGGTGTTTTTTTAGGAGGATTTGAGTAGTATGTAACTGTGGCAGCGGAGATTATCATATTTTGAAATTGTATCTGATGGGTAAACTAACTGTATACTTTTTTTTCCTTTTTTTTTTCTTTCCTAAACTATAAGTTGTAATGCTTGCGTAATTTTGAATGAAGAAAATCTCGATGAGATCTTTGTAACTTAAAACAGTTATATTTTACGCTATTGTCGAAGAAAAAGTGACCATCGCCATGTCTGGTATTTGACGTTTCTTCAGTTCTTTTGGTATAATTGTAAAGCAATATTACCATAGTATTTAAGCACTGGATCTCAGCTTCTGAAACTAACAAATTTGCTAAGTTAAAGAAAGACTACAATAGAGGCAAGATCTGTCAAACGCTAGATGGAACTTTTTTTGAATTTTTTTTTTATTTAATCACTAATTAGGCTACTATTTATCTATCTGCCCGGATAATCCTCTCAATGCTATCTATACTAAACACTGAATTATGTCTTCTTGCTTACTTTCTTTACTCTGCATTTATATAGCTACTGAATACCCTTTGGTTAATTTAACCTATTTCTATTTTTGTTTCGTTTGTTGTATTTTAATTTTGTTCGATTTCTCGGTTAGATGTTTATCAAGTTCTGTTTCGAGTCTTTCGTTGCGAAACAATCTTAGTGGTCTATAGTCTAAACAATAAAAAACTACGTTTTTTGCGGTGAAGGGGTGGTGGGATGGAATGCCCCTGTCCAGGCACGTACACAGGAATGTATTTCGGGGGGGGGGCACATAAAACATGTCTATAAAACCTTGCAGTTGGATGCTATTTAGGAGAGAAGAAGAGACTCAGACACCCAATTTGATACCGATGGCTAATGACGAAATTGGATACAAGGTAGTAGACATCTGGAAAATCTGGAAAAAAAATTTGGATTATTTCTTTGATAACGGTTGAGGAATGTTGGATCTGTTCGGAGGATGATATTTTTGGAAACTTGATTGAAGGCTGAAACTAAATTAAATGTGGTTGACTGGCAATTATCTATTTCTATATTAGCATATTATTTGCACTTGTTAGCATCGTTCTCTGCTATTCTCTCTCTAAAGGGTTTTTTTCTTTTGGAGTTCTACTAGGGATTAGGGAGAGGCTGCCAATTTTGGTGTAACGGGTGTTTAGCAAATATTTCTTATTTATAATTTTTTGCTTAGGAGATTTTTCTTACTTAGAGACTCAGGGCAAATATGCACAAACTATTCTTGAGCTAAATCCTAATATCGATAAAGGGTGAATATACCGTTTATCCTTGAGTTAACTGATGCTATTTGATTTCAAGACCCCCTCTGTCTAACGGATAGAAATCTCAAAAGGTGCCCATTAAAGCTAAAATGTAAAACAACTAGTATGATAGTTCTTGGGAATTCGCAATTACTACCGTAATCGTTTATGTGAATTCGCTCTTTGTCTTTCAGTCAGGAAAATTGTATATTCAAATAAACGAAATTTCGTTTTGCTGATAGAAATTTAAAAGAGAATTTTAAGAAGGGGAATTGAAAGGGGACATATACTAAGTTTGTTACATTAGTGATAATTTTAAAATTTGTATAATTTAACTTTGCTTACGGTTCAAATTTTCAAATTAAAAAAAAATATTGTTTTATTAAAAAGTAGATTTAAGCAAATGCAAACGCCATCAAATGTAAAAGGTAAGATAAAATTTATTTTTAAAATAACTCAAACGCTTGGATGGGCCGAATTTCTATTCTGAAGTAAAAACAAAAGCAGAACAACATATATAAGGCTTATAAACAATTCCTTATATAAAACTGACAAATGAATGTACTGTCATTTTATAAAAACAATCAATAAAAATTTGAAAACGCCTAAATAAACTTTGGGCCATATAATATTTGTGATATTATATGGCCCCTTGCCACAAGATCGACCACAACCAGGACAAATAAATATTGACATTTCTTACTCCTTAGGTCTGGGGTTAAATAAGCAAGGCCTTTAGCGCTCCATTAAGCTTATAATGCAATTAAATACAAAAAACTAGTTTTTTAACTGAAAGTAAGGGGCGACATTAAAACTTAAAACAAACAGAAATTACTCCGTATATGAAATCGGTTGTCCCCCCCGCAATCCCTCGCTCTTTACGCTTAAGCTTTTAATTGTTTTAAAAAGCAGAATTGTGGCAAAGAGTAAAAATTTAGCGTAAAAAGCGAGGGATTGCGGAGGGGACAACCCATTTCATATATGGAGTAATTTCTGTTCGTTTTAAGTTTTAATGTCGCTCCTTACTTTCAGTTAAAAAACTAGTTTTTTTATTTAATTTCTGAACGTTTTTGAATTAATGCATGTTTAATTTTGGCTCTCCACACATAAATTATTAAAATAAAATTTTCATATTAATTCCTTTTTTGGCTAAATGGCTTTCTCTTAGTTTTGATCAGACGATTTTGAGAAATAAGGGGTGGGGAAGAAGGCCTAGTTGCCCTGCAATTTTTCGGTTACATAAAAAGGCAACTATAGATTTAAATTTTTAACGAATGTTTTTATTAGTAAAAAATGTACGTAACTTAACAATTAACTTACGTAACAAACTTTTATATTCTTAAATTTTTGTTATGTATATGAGGGGGTTTGTACCCTCGTTAATACCTCACTCTTTACACTAAATCGTAAGTTTTGTCGCAATTCTTTAAGAATGACCCCTGAATCAGAAAGGCTGAAGAATAAATAGTTAAAATTACTAAAAATACTATAGCATAAAGAGCGAGGTATTTATCTCCTCCTACATACCTCGCTCTTTATGCTAAAGTGTTTTAGCACCCCTCATGTGCGTAATAATCTCTGTTCGTTTTAAGTTTCAATGCTACTCCTTACTTTCATTTGAAAAAAATTTTCCATGTTTATTTTTTCATTGTTTTTTTATAGTAATTTTAGAAAATTCTGCGCCCTTTTCATTGAATTTCTGTTCCCCCGTGACATATTTCTCCAAGGAAAGGTCCTCCCACATAGCCCTCTCCCCTCAACCCCACCCTCAAAACCAAAAAAAAATCCCCTGAAAACGTCCCTACACCTCCCAATAACCATTAGTATATGTAAACACTGGTCTAAGTTTGTAACTTGCAGCCCCTCCCCCAGAGACTGTGAGGGAGTAAGTCACTCCCAAAGACATAGTTATTATGGTTTTTTGACAATGCGGAACAAAATGGCTATCTCAAAATTTTGATCTGTTGACTCTGGAGAAAAAATGAGCGTGGGAGGGGGCCTAGGTGCCCTCCAAATGTTTTGGTCACTTAAAAAGGCCACTAGAACTTTTTATTTCCGTTAGAATGAGCCCTCTTGCGACATTCTAGAACCACTTGGTCGATAATATGACCCCTGTGAAAAAAAAAACAAAAACAAACAAATAAAGACGCATCCGTGATTTGTCTTCTGGCAAAAAATACGAAATTCCACATTTTGTAGATAGGAGCTTGAAATTTTTGGTAGAG
Source organism: Artemia franciscana (assembly GCF_032884065.1). Taxonomy (NCBI): domain Eukaryota; kingdom Metazoa; phylum Arthropoda; class Branchiopoda; order Anostraca; family Artemiidae; genus Artemia; species Artemia franciscana. The sequence goes on along the minus strand of NW_027063379.1, from coordinate 1,291,673 downwards.
GGTTCTCTGATACGCCAAATGCGATGGTGTGATTTTGTTAAGATTCTATGACTTTTAGGGGGTGTTTCCCCTTATTTTCCAAAATAAGGCAAATTTTCTCAGGCTCGTAACTTTTGATGACAAAGACTAAATTTGATTAAACTTATATACTTAAAATCAGCATGACAATCCGATTCTTTTGATGTATATTTTAGCATCAAAATTCCGTTTTTTAGAGTTTCGTTTACTATTGAGCCGGGTCGCTCCTTACGACAGTTCGTTACCACGAACTTTTTAATAAAATCCTTCAGGTTAAATTTGCAACACAGTACGTCTATGCGGTACGGATACTCAGATATTCAAAGCCAAAGGGATGTGTGACTATCCCCCATTAAAAGAATATAGTCGAGCGAAAAATGAATTTATTCAATTCAGATCAAATCAGATACACTAATCCGCTCATATAGTTATAGAAATTTAGTCACACTAATGTAGACCGGTTCTACTCACAGTTCATAAATATCAAATTCAAACCAAATCCTTTTACTTTGAACTCTGAATCAATATAATCCGGTTATTTGAGATGTTCTCACTTTGAAAGCTAGTTCAGTATTATAGTACCTAGGGAGGGCAGGGCTTCCACTTCGAAATTGTCAAAACATATTATCACAGCCAAAAAACATGAGAAAACACGAGAATGTTGAAACTTGAAAAACATGAGGTTTCGCATGAGAATTTTCTTTTGTTTATATTTTGAATTCAGTGTTCAAATGAAACCCAAATTTGGCAACAGATTACTATATCACTCATTTCTATTTAAAATCAGCTTTCAACTAATATCCTTCTAAAAATCAAATTTTATGGAGATCCAATCACCCGTTCGTAAGTTAAAAATACCTCATTTTTTCTAATTTTTCAGAATTAACCCCCCCCCCCAACTACCCCAAAGAGAGCTGATCCGTTCTGGTTATGTCAATCATGTATCTAGGACTCGTGTTTTTTTCCACCAAGTTTCATCCCGATCCCTCCACTCTAAGTGTTTTCCAATTTTTAGGTTTCTCCCTCCCAACTCCCCCCCCTAATGTCACCAGATCCGGCCGGGTTTAAAATAAGAGCTCTGAACCACGATATCCTTCTAAATGTCAAGCTTCATTGAGATCCGATCACCCGTTCGTAAGTTAAAAATACCTCATTTTTTCAGAAATACCCCCCCCCCCCAACTGGCCAAAAGAGAGCGGATCCGTTTATGTCAATCATCTATCTAGGACTTGTGTTTATTTTTCCCACCATGTTTCATCCCGATCCCTCCACTCTAAGTGTTTTCCAAGTTTTAGGTTTCCCCCTCCCAACTCCCCACCCCCATCACCAGATCCGGTCAGGATTTAAAATAAGAGCTCTAAGACACGATATCCTTCTAAACATCAAATTTCATTGAGATCCGATCACCCGTTCGTAAGTTGAAAATACCTCATTTTTCTAATTTTTAAGAATTACCTCCCCCCCCCAACTACCCCAAAGAGAGCAAATCAGTTCCGATTATGTCAATCATGTATCTGGGACTTGCGCTTATTTTTACCATCAGGTTTCATCCCGATCCCTCCACTCTAAGTGTTTTCCAAGATTTTAGGTCCCCCCCTCCAACTCCCCCCAATGTCATCAGACCCAGTCGGGATTTAAAATTAGAGCTCTGAGACACAATATCATTCCAAACATCAAATTTCATTAAGATCCAATTACCCACTCATTACTCATTACCGCTCATTACCGCCAATTACTCGTTTCGGCTTGGAAAATCGCAATCTGTAAGAGTTATTTTTCAACCAGAAAAATACTTGCATTTTTACGTCACACATGGCATCAAATTCGGTTATGAGCTTTTCCGAGTGAAACGTGATCGTATTCAGCCTAGGCGTTGTTTTAAATGTCAAAGTTTTAACCATGTTCAAAATCAATGTAAATCTGAATGTTTCAAATGTGCCCGATGTAGCGGTAATCACATATCAACTAAAGACCTCCCATGTCAAGCGGCAGTTAAATGCGCCAGTTGTGGCTCAAATGATCATCCAGTTTACAGCTTTAGGTGTCCGATTTTAAAGAAGTATTGTAAATGAATGTATTACTTCGTGTTGCGTCCTTTAATTCAAATGGTGTGTTAGGGAAATTACCTGTACTTCATAGTTTCTTGAATGAAAAATCATCGTTATTATGTCTTCAGGAACACCACATCCCTAATCATTCGTTGAATCTGCTTTCTAGTTTGTCTACTCAGCATGATATTTTTGCTGTTCCCGCTAAACCGACTGGTGGGCGTCCCTCTGGTGGCTTAGTTACCATTTTACCCAAATCTCTTAATGCAACTATTCTAGCAATTGATACAAATTTTTTAGCTTGTAGTTTTTCAAACGTAGTTTTAATTAATTGTTATTTTCCGACTGATTACAAGGATAATATTTCTTTTGATGCGTTTACTCAATGCTGTTTTAATCTTAGTTGTTTTGTCTCTAGTTTACAGTCAAATTTGCGTACTTATATTTTAGGTGATTTTAACTGTGATCCAAACATAGCAAATGAAAGGGGTACAATTTTATCATCTTGTCTTCCTAATTTTTCTGTTTTACCGAAGTCCCAGGATTTTACTTATATTCATTGGAGTGGTAGTACAACTAATATTGATCATGTTTTTTCTTCTAACCCAAGTAATCCTTTGCCTGTGGTTATTGTAATCGAAGATTTCCCCGTTAGTGACCACATGCCGCTTCAGTTCCTTTTACCCCTTTTGGCTTCTCGTCCTTCCACAGTTCGTTTTTCTGCTAATAAGCTTCCAAAATTTTTTGATCGGGTTGATTGGAATCCAAATTTTAAACTGCTTTACCAAGAGAGAGTTGGGACTTTAATTGATAAAGTTATTATTCCTGATAGGTTGGATTCAATGGACAATAATCCCTCTTTGACTATTAATTGCGGCAGTTTTTCCTACTAATAGGATAAGATTGGGCGCGCAGAAACGTTTTTGGAGCGTCAATCCTTTTTTGGTAAATTCTAATAAGGCGGCAAAACAAGCGTATTGGGAATGGCCGGCGCTTGGTAAGCCTAGAGACTCGCATCCAGCTTTTTTGCTAATGAAAAAGAGAAAGGCCGAATTCCAAGCGGATCTCCGTCGTCATAATAACCTGGTCATAGAAGAAGCTTCTTCAAACATTGATAACGACAAGGACAAGAATCTCCTTTGGAATGTTCTCCGAGGCAATAGGCGGACTAACATGCCTGATACTAATTCCACACCATCGCTAAAAGAGTGGGAAAATTATTTTTCTAAATTGTCGACTTCGCACGATTCTAACAGTGTTGTGTTGCAATTAGATAAAATGTTGAAGAATTTTTCAACTGATCACAGGATTTCGGAGGATATGTTACGTGGAGCAGTCAAAACGTTAAAGGCGCATTCGGCTAAGGATCATGATGGCGTATTTGCTAATCACCCTAAACTTGCTCCTTCTTCTTTTCTTTTTACTCTACTGGCATTTTTCAACCTTTTACTTATTACTGGTTTAGTACCATCGTCATTCTATATTGGCATAGTTACGCCTATTCCTAAGAGCGGGAAAAAAGACTTGTCATCTTGTAGTTCCTGGAGGCCAATTACTAGGGGTTCTATGACTGGGAAAGTGTTTGAGTTGTGTTTGAAGGATCTTTTTGAAATTTTTGACGCTGGTTCTAATCAAGTTGGTTTCAAGAGAGGTTTGGGATGTGACCACGCCCATGCATCTTTCAGCAAAGTTATTGAAGAAGCGAGAATCTCTGGTCAACCGCTATACACCCTATTGATTGATATCAAAGGGGCCTTTGATAACATTTTTCGTGCATCTGCACTGCTTGCTTTAATCCATGCTGGATTGCCCCTAGCTGTTATTCCAGTCCTTCGCTCTTGGTATTCTGGATTAAAGATCCGTATTTGTCCGAGTTCGTCTTCATCTCAGTCCAAATTAATTCAAGTGGGTAGAGGAATTAGACAAGGAGGAATTATTTCTCCTTATATATTCAATTCATGTTTAGCTACTGCCCTTAATTCTCTTTTTTGCTCTTTTGTTTCATTATCTCGAAATCTGTCTTACATTGCATATGCTGATGACAGTATCTTTCTAAGTCGGTCCAAGTCTAGTCTTGTTTCTAATTTTAATATTTTAATTAATTGTTTAAAAGGTTTGGGCTTTTCTATCAGTTTTGAAAAATGTCAATTTTTTGTTGTAAATTGCTTAGAGGATAATGTCAGGGCGACTATCGATTGCGGCACTGGTGTTATTTTTCAGTCGTCGCCAATAGTCACTTATTTGGGATTACCTTATGCTGCTTCAAAAAGAGATTTTAAACCAGTCCTGGTTCAGCATGTTCAGATGAAACCACAAAAGGCATTTGGTCTTTTAATTCGTTTTCGGGGTCTTTACCGTCGGGACGTCCTTGGTCGTATGTATAGCGCTGTTGCTCTGCCTCACGTACTGTTCCCGTCCCTCCTCTTCTGTAATTTCTGACCTTCTGATCTTTCGCCCATTAAAGTTTCTTATTTTAAATTTTGTAAATTTTTACTTGGTTTCCCCCTTTCTTTTAGTAACACTGAGATTGTTTTAGAGCTTAAAGGGGAGGATCCTGTAGTCAGTTTAAAGAAAAAATATAAAACATTTGAAGATAAGGCGAAAATTAACCTTTTAGGCCACAATTTATTTCCGTTTTTTAGTAACAGTTCTGGCTCTTGATGATTTATTAAATAAAAAAAACAAGTTTTTTCAACTGAAAGTAAGGAGTGACATCAAAACTTAAAACGCACAGAAATTACTTCGTATATGAAAGAGGCTGCTTCCTCATCAACGCCCCGCTCTTTACGCTAAAGTTTGACTCTTTCTCTCAATTCTTCTTTCTAAAACAGTAAAAAACTTTAGCGTAAAGAGCGGGGCGTTGATGAGGAAGCAGCCTCTTTCATATACGAAGTAATTTCTGTGCGTTTTAAGTTTTGATGTCACTCCTTACTTTCAGTTGAAAAAACTTGTTTTTTTTTATTTAATTTCTGAACGTTTTTGAATCAATGCATGTTTTGATTTTGGCTCTCCGCAGAGGAATAATCAAAACGAAATTTGCATATATTTTTTTTGGCTCAATGGCTTTCTCATAATTTTGATCGAATGATTTTGAGAAAAAAAGAGCGGAGGACGAAGCCTAGTTGCCCCCCGATTTTTTGGTTAATTAAAAAGGCAACTAGAACTTTTAATTTTTTACGAATCTTTTTATTGGTAAAAGATTTACGTAACTTATAAATTAGCTTACGTAAAGAACTTTTGTATTCTCATGTTTTTATTACATATATGAAGGGATTCGCCCCATCGTCAGTACCTCGCTCTTTACACTAAAGCTTAAATTTTATCCCAATTCATTAAGAATGACCCCCTGAATCACAAAAGCCGCAGAATAAGTAGTTGAAATTACCGAAAATACTTTAGCGTAAAGAGCGAGGTATTAGAAGGAGGTGAGCCCCTCATATGGGTAATAATTTCTGTTTGTTTTAAGTTTTATTGCTGTTCCTTACTTCCAGCTGAAAAAGCTTTTTCACTTTTATTTTTTAATTGTTTTTTTTTTAAATAATGCTAGTAAATCCTGCTCTCCCTTCATGGAAATGTTCTTCTCCCATTACAAATTCTCGAAGGAAAGTTTCCCCAGCATATCCCCCTCTTCTCAACCCCTCCCCCAAACCAAAAAAATCCTCCTGAAAACGCCTGTATACTTCCCAATAACCATTACTATATGTAAGCACAGGTCAAAGTTTGTAACTTGTTGCCCCCCCCCACGGGGACTGTGGGGGAGTAACTCTTCCCCAAAGACATAGTTATAAGGTTTTTCGACTACGCTGAATAAAATGGCTATCTCAGAATTTTGATCCGTTGACTTTGGGAAAATAATTAGAGTGGGAGGGGGCCTAGGTGCCCTCCAATTTTGTTGGTCACCTAAAAGGGCACTAGAACTTTTCATTTCCGTTAGAATGAGCCCTCTTGCAACATTCTAGGACAACTGGGTCGATACGATCACCCCTGGGAAAAAAAAAAACAAATAAACACGCATCCGTGATCTGCCTTCTGGCAAAAATGCAAAATTCCACATTTTTTTTTATAGGAGGTCGAAACTTCTACAGTAGGGTTCTCTGATACGCTGAATCTGATGGTGTGATTTTCGTTAAGATTCTATGACTTTTAGGGGGCGTTTCCCCCTATTTTCTAAAATAACGCAAATTTTCTCAGGCTCGTAACTTTTGATGGGTAAGACTAAACTTGATGAAACTTATATATTTAAAACCAGCATTAAAATGCGATTCTTTTGATGTAGCTATTGGTATCAAAATTCCATTTTTTAGAGTTTTGGTTACTATTGAGCCGGGTCACTCCTTACTACAGTTCGTTACCACGAACTGTTTGATATGCTAAACTATTTAGCAAGTGTTTTTGTATCCTTTTTTTCTTCTCTTTTTAAGTGTTTGATCAATGTTTGATAGGTTTTGATTGTAAGTGGTATCATTTGTCTTTTCATTATATTATATTGTAGCGTACTCCTCATTTTTTGAGGGAAATAAAGAAAATAAATAAATAAATAATAAATTTCTTGTCATGATTAACGAAATTGGCAAAGAATTCCCCACAAAGATGGAGATATGTGGATGACTTGTCGATCCTTGAAACATGATAAGCTTCTTGGTGTCACAATTTCGAATGATCTTAGGTGGTACACACACGTTCCCAAAATTGTTAAACAAGCAGATGTTTCACTATCCACTTTTAAGCTGCTAAACAAATTTAATTGTCCTAAGATACATTCCCTCCGTGTTTACTTATCCTTTATCAGGCCGTTATTGGAATATGCATGTCCAGTCTGGCATTCGCAACTTTCAAATGAACTTAGTGACAAAATCGAGTCGGTCTAAAAGCGTTCGCTCAGGATCATTTACAAAGAAGGCAAAATTCCATACTCCTTCCTCCTTAAAGCTGCACACATTACCACCTTAAAAGAAAGGAGGGAAAAAATTTGCCTGCTTTTCGTAAAAAATTTGTAATTTGATTGTTAAGTTTAAGATTTGCCCTTTATCTTTGATGATTTTGCTTTTTTAATTTCTTTTTAATTTTTAGTGTTTGACTTGATGTGCTGTTTTGAATTTTGTTTTCTTAGCTTTTACTGACATATAAAGCGAATTCGGCTCTAGAGAGCTTGTTACAGTCTTTTGAAAATAAATATTATCTTATCTTATCCCTCTCTTCAAATTGTATTTCATTTTTCATCAAACAAGACAAAACTCCTTGTCTCATCCGATTTCTCACCTTTGAAATCATTTGGTATCCTGGAAAAATGTAAGGCGAGAGACAGATGTTCATGGACAAAAACGTTTCACAAATAGCAAATTCATCAACACTACTCATAATTGACAAAAAAATTTCAATATCCTTAGACGATGACGTAATGTGGCATTTCCATTCAGACACACAAAAACTCTCAATTTTTTTTTTTGTATCAGAAAATCAATTGTGACATACTGACTTTTTCTTACTGGCTCAGGGCATTTCCCAACACTATCTTGAGCAATTTTACAATCTAAAATTGCATTAACATCTAAAGTTTTATTTTCTAACTCATCCAACCGATCCTTCTTGTATTAAACAAAAAAACTAGTTTTTTTTTAACTGTAAGTAAGGAGCGACATTAAAACTTAAAACGAACAGAAATTACTCTGTATGTGAAATGGGTTGTCCCGTCCTCAACGCCTCGCTCTTTACGCTAAAGTTTGACTCTTTGCCACAATTCTACTTTTTAAAACAATTAAAAGCTTTAGCGTAAAGAGCGAGGCGTTGACGAGGGGACAATCCATTTCATATACGGAGTAATTTCTGTTCGTTTTAAGTTTTAATGTTGCTCCTTACTTACAGTTAAAAAAACAAGTTTTTTTATTTAATTTCTAAACGTTTTTGAATTAATGCATGCTTGATTTTTGCTCTCCTCACATAAATTATTAAAATGAAATTTGCATATTAATTCCTTTTTTTGGCTAAATGGCTTTCTCTTAGTTTTGATCAGACGATTTTGAGAAATAAAGGGTGGGAATGGAAGCCTAGTTGCTCTCCAATTTTTCGGTTACATAAAAAGGCAACTATAGCTTTTAATTTTTAACGAACGTTTCTATTAGTAAATTAAATAAAAAACCCTAGTTTTTTTAACTGAAAGTAAGGAGCGACATTAAAACCTAAAACGAACAGAAATTACTCTGTATATGAAATGGGTTTTCTAATCCGTAATCCCTCGCTCTTTACGCTAAAGTTTTTAATAGTTTTAAAAATTAGAATTGTGGCAAAGAGTCAAACTTTAGCGTAAAGAGCGAGAGATTGCGGAGGGGAAAACCCATTTCATACACAGAGTAGTTTCTGTTCGTTTTAAGTTTTAATGTCACTCCTTACTTTCAGTTAAACAAAACTACGTTTTTTTATTTAATTTCTGAACGTTTTTGAATTAATGCATGTTTGATTTTGGCTCTCCGCACATAAATTATTAAAATGAAGTTTGCATACTAATTCTCTATTTGGCTAAATGGCTTTCTCTTAATTTTAATCAGACAATTTTGAGAAATAAGGAGTGGGGAAGGAGGTGTAATTGCCCTCCAATTTTTCGGTTACTCAAAAAGGCAACTAGAACTTTTAATTTTTAACGAACATTTTTATTAGTAAAAGTATACGTAACTTAAGAATTAACTTACGTAAAAAACTTTTATATTCTTATATTTTTATTATGTATATGAGGTGGTTTGTCCCCTTGTTAATACCTCGCTCTTTATACTAAATCTTAAGTTATGTTCCAATTCTTTAAGAATGAACCCTGAATCAGAAAGGCCATAGAATAAGTAGTTGAAATTACTAAAAATACTTTAGCATAAAGTGTGATGTATTTATCTTCTCCTAAATACCTCGCTCTTTATGCTAAAGTATTTTTAGAACCCCTCATATGCTTAACAATCTCTGTTGCTGATATAATAATCTCTAATGCTACTCCTTATTTTCAATTGAAAAAACTTTTTCATGTTTATGTTTTCATTGTTTTTTTTTTATATTAATGTTAGAAAATCCTCCGCCATTTTCCTTGAGTTTCTCTTCCCCCATGACATATTTCTCCAAGGAAAGATACTCCCACATAGCTCCCTCCCCTAAACACAACCCCCAGACCAAAAATCCCCCTGAAAACGTCTGTACACTTCCCAATAACCATTACTGTATGTAAACACTGGTCAAAGCTTATAACTTGCAGCCGCTCCCCTAGGGACTATGGGGGAGTAAGTCATCCCCAAAGACATAATTACTATGGTTTTCGACTATGAGCAACAAAATGGCTATATCAAAATTTTGATCTATTAACTCTGGGAAACAAATGAGCCTGGGAGGGGGCCTAGGTGCCCTCCAATTTTTTTGGTCACTTAAAAAGGGCACTAGAACTTTTCATACCCATTAGAATAAGCCCTCTTGCGACATTCTAGGACCACTTGGTCGATACGATGACCCCTGGGAAGAAAAAAAAACCTCTTATTTTAAATCCCGACCGGATCTGGTGACATTGAGGGAGGGGGGAAGTTGTGGGGAGGAACCTAAAATCTTGGGAAATGCTTACAGTGGAGGGATAGAGATGAAACTTGGTGCGAAAAATAAGAACAAGTCCTAGATACGTGATTGACATAACCGGAACGGATCCGCTCACTTTGGGGTAGTTGGGGGGGGGGGGGGGTTAATTCAGAAAAATTAGAAAAAACGAGGTATTTTCAACTTGCGAACAGGGGATCAGATCTCAATGAAATTTGGTATTTAGAAGGATATCGTATCTCAAAGCTCTTATTTTAAGTCTTGGCCGGATCTGGTGACATTGGGGGGAGTTTGGGGGGACCTAAAATCTTGGAAAAAACTTAGAGTGGAGGGATCGGGATGAAACTTGGGGGGGATAAGTAGAAGTCTTAGATACGTAATTTACATAATCGGAACGGATCTACTCTATTTTGGGGAATTGGGGGGGGGGGTTAATTCCGAAAAATTTGAAAAAATCACGTATGTTTAACTTACAAAGGAGTTATCGGATCTTCATGAAACTTCATATTTAGAAGGACCTCGGTACTCAGATTTCTTATTTTAAATCCCAACTGGATCCAGCGTCATTGGGGAGGGGGGCAGTTGGGGGGAAGACCGGAAATCTTAGAAAATAATTAAAGCGGAGAGATCAGGATGAAACTCGGTGGGAATAATAAAAAAAAGTCCAAGATACGTGACTGTCATAACCGGATCGGATCCGCTCTCTTTAGTTGAGTTGGGGGGGATAATTCGGAAAAATTAGAAAACTGAGGTATTTGTAACTTATGAACAGGTGGATATCAAATCTTAATTGAAATTTGTCTTATTTTATATTCCAACCAGATCCTGTGACATTGGAGGGAGTTGGAGGGGGATACCAGAATTCTTGGAAAACTTGAAAATCGGGGTATCTTTATCTTACGAATAGGTGATCGGATCTCAATGAAACTTGATATATAGAAAGATCTTATATCTTAGATCCTCAATTTCAATTCGGATTGAGTCCGGGGACATAGGGGGTTGGAGGGGGAAACAGAAATCTTGGAAAACGCTTAGAGTGGAGAGATCGGGATGAAACTTGATGGGAAGAATAAGCACAAGTTCTAGATACGTGATTAATAAATTGGAATGGATCCGTTCTCTTTGTAGGAGCTGGGGGTGTTAATTTGGAAAAATTAGAGAAATTAAGGTATTTTTAACTGAAGAAGGGGTGACTGGATCTTAATGAAATTTGACATTTAGAAGAGCTTCATGTCTCAGAGCTCTTATATCAAATCCCGAACAGATCTGTTTATATTGGGGGGAGTTTGAGAGGGAAATCGGAAATCGTGGAAAATGCTTAGAGTGGAGGAATCGGGATGAAGCTTGGTGGGTTGAATAAGCAAATGTCGTAGATACATGATTGACGTAACCGTACTGGGTTTGCTCTCTTTGGTGGAGCTAGGGGGTGGGGTTCAGTTCTTTGACGATTTTGGTGCTTCTGGACGTGCTAGGACGATGAAATTTGGTAGGCGTGTCAGGGAGGTGCACAAATTGACTTGATAAAGTCGTTTTTCCTGATTCGACCATATGGGGGGCTAAAGGGAGAGGAAAAATTAGAAAAAATGAGGTATTTATAACTTACGAGTAGTTGATCGGATCTTAATGAATTTTTATATTTAGAAGGACATCGTGACTAAGAGCTCTCATTTTAAATCCCGACCGGCATTAAGCCTCTGATTTTCCTTTTAAATCAATCTATTGATTCTTAGAATTTTGTTAAAGCTCATACCATATGAGCTCTTGGCTCTTCTAGCCTCGTCACAAGTGTCATATGAGCTCTTAGCTCTTGTTTGTTTTATTGATTGTTTGATAACAGCCAAAAATCATTTATTATGCCAAATTGGCTAATCATGACGAAACGAAAGAACTGTAAATATGAGAGACTGCAAATAAGAGAGAGCGACGATAATACCAGCCAGTAAAGAATGATAGAAAACTATGTAAATATTTCAGTCGACACCTTTACTTGACCGTCTTTAAAAGGCAAAAAAAATACAGGTGAAAGCACGATAAAATAAACCATACTAAAATAACTTTCAAGTTTGCAAAATTTAGGCAAAAACAAGTTATGGTGAAATGGTTCACCTATTTTAAGGGCATTGTGAAAAATTTAAAGTAGTAGATAAGGGCAATATAAAGGCAGTGGAGGGTAGCCTCATAATAATGAATTTTGATTCTTATAGTTTTTTTTTCAAGTGAATATTCTAATGGGGTAGCCGTCACACTCTTCCCAACTTAACTTAGGATTAAACGAAGTTACTTCTTTTGTGATGGTCTCCTTAGGAAATTATTCAATGAATCATTTAAAAATATTGAAAATGCCTAAACTCGAGATGGCAGCATTGCTTAAGAAGGTCATCTAAAATCGAGGAAGTCCCTGCGTTATGTGAGCTTAAATACCCTTTTCATTGTGTTGACTCGTCAAGTGAATAATTCCATTATAATATTAGATGACAGGTATTTGTATGGAGATCTTTAGTATTATTGAAAACAAATTTTATATGATAAAGAAAGTTGTTTATTTTGAATTACTGCGTTTTTCTCTGTGAGCTAGGGATTTTTTAAATAGTAAATTTAGTGTCAATTTCTAATTATTTTTATGCCTTTTAGGTGAGGCATGTTTTTCCCTCAGATCCATTGTTTGTGTTTAAATCAACCCAAAACTCGTGGCAAATCTTTAAAAATGTGCATGATTATGAACCTGTAATTACAAAAATAAAATAAAATTGTAGTTTATTATTCTTTTTTAGGCTAATCGGTCATTTTCGAACAGAATACTATGTTCGCTTCCATTAAATGTCACAATTGGCATTGGATGAATCATTTTGCATTTTATGGCCATCTACATTCTTTCATTTGGTCTTAAAAATCCTTGATTCAAAGCTGTCTTGGCAGCTTATAATTTACTTTCGCCATTCAGGTTGATATTTTAGACCTTATTGATTGTTCTGACGGTAGAGCCAAAACGCTCTTCAGCCTCTTGGAAAGTAATCCGAAAAAAAAGAATCACTCCTTTAAAGAATTGAATTGATTTTTTTGCGGATACTTGCAAGGTCAAGTTGTGATCAGACAACTCAGTACTAAGTAAAATTGAACTGAATATCCGTGGGCTGCTTGAAATAGTTGTATTAGCCTTGTCATTCATTTTGTTGCGTTGTACGCCTGTAAATAGCTACCAAAGTAACTGGAGGACTTTTGTAAAAATTATATTGTCTATTAACAAGCTATGTGTCAACAGACTATCCTCCTTACTGCAAAAAAAAAATCTAAATTTTCTTTTTAACTTCTTACATAGGGTTGAATGACTTAATTGTCTTCACTTTGCGTTCTTTTTGTTCTAATTTTATCTATTTAGCTAGTGAATACCTTAGCAATTAAGAATAAAATAAAAATTATCAAACAACGTAAAAACAAATAAGTTAAAATTTTGCATCGTTTTGTATTAATAAAAAAAATATCTTGTTCATTGATAATGGAAAAAATTATAATCTCGAAAAGATTTTATCCCAGCTAAAGAGGATTCTTGGCGGTAAACCGTTTAAGACCAAACGAAAAGCAGGTCGTCCTAGAATGGGACGGGAGAATGTCGTAAGGAAAAAATTGACATGTAGAGCTGTGTTGGCCTCAAGTGCCCAAATCTTCTGGGTTTCAATTAAACCCAGTTGATTTTTGACATTCTTACAAAATATTTATCATTTATTTATAACTTCTTTCTCCTTTAACACCAAACCCTATTTAGACAAGCTCCCCATCGTTAAATAATAAAAATTTTAAAGACTTTTATCCAAAACATAAACCATGTCAAATTTTATAACTTATTCTTTAAATTCCAAATTCCCCAATTCCACACCCAAATTTTCACCAAAATCAAGTTATTTTTAAAGTAAATCTAGAAAACAAGAAAAATTCCAACTTCCAGGTTGTAAATCTACTCATAATTGTCAATTTTTTGCTTCCTGGATATTTTTTCCAAGTTCTTAAGTTTTGCCTTACAGCGCAACTTTTGGTACGAGAAAGTAGTGAATATTTCAAATTTTGAAAACCTTGCTTCGATGGAAGCTAGCAAATGAAACAAAAAGGCAAGATCAAAAGATGTGTTTTGGAAACAAAATAAGCTTTATATTGAACTTGTGAGATATTTTGCTCATAGGTTTTCTTGTGTCGCATCCTCGCTACCTAGCAGATTTCAGAAAACATTAAAATCAAGAAAGCAGAAGAGAGAATTACTACTCATTGATAAAAAGTTATTTTCGTTTGAAAAATACTAATCCAAAACGTTGGAATATGCTTCAAGAATAATTTGGTACAAAAGCAATAACTAGTGCTATTTGTTTTTCTTTTTTGGCATGTTGTTCATTAGTTTTTAAACTTTACTTATTAAGAACCCAAAGAATCAGCTACAGCTGATGAATGTGAGGGCTAATTTTTTGTGTGATATTCTGCACTCATTTCTTATGAGTTCCCACTGTCTTTGTCCTTTTTTGTGCCAAAAAGAATGAATGAGGCTCTACTCTTCCTGGCGTTGAAATGTCAAAAATTTCAGTCAGCTAGAATCTTCAAACTGTCTTACTGACAGATTTGGTTTAAAACGTCATATTGCAATATTGAAAAACGAGTACATTTTAGCAAAAAATTTAATCTAAAGAATTATGACAGAATTGGAATAAAAAAAAAGAAAATTAGAAAGCTATCAAAATAAATCGTTTTTCTAATCAAGTAGATAATGAGCTTTTGTAAATTTTATTAACTCCAAGGACAACTTCAAGTAATAATCCTTTATAAAAACGGAATTATATCAATCGAAGAATGCTGTTACTTTATGCCTCTGTTAATAGTTAATTGTGGATTGTTTTTCGATAATATAACCCATAAAATAGTTGCTATTTTACTCTCTTAGTAGCCACTATTATTGTCTTCGTTTTTGCGTAGACGCAATGCAGCGTTATCAGCAGCGTATAATTTTTTTCCTTATGACTTGTTATTTCGTCGCTTCATACCACCCAGCTTTCTGATTTTCATTACCAAAATAATAAGTCGTTCTCGAAAGGGGATTTCAACACAAAATAACAAAAAATAACGCCCGTGTTGGACAAAAGGCTCATTATGTTTGAAAATTGGGTTCCAAAATATGTTTTTATTTTTTTAAATGTTAATTCCAAGACGGAGTGTGTAGGAACCCGTAAAATTCTTAGTATACCCCCTAACTGGCTCCTAATGGTGTCAGGTCAAGTTATTGGGGCAAAAGGCAGCTGCAGCTCTGTTTGACTTAAAATCACAATAATTATGTAAGGAGTATAAATTTTTAAGAACAATATTATCTTTCTTTTGAGACATTAAGCTGGTTTTTATTATTTACCGTTCCAAAGCTATGGCCCGATATGTCAGCGGCCGAAAATTGGATTTTTTCAAACTTTGAGTGAGGAGGGGGACGTGCTAACGTCGTCCATTCGAGCTCAAATTTCGGATATCTCAATATCTGGAAAAGGTAGACATTGCTGGGGTTAAGACTAACATAATTACGACATTGATTTTTTGCAGTCCCCCTTATCTACCTAGTAATGTAACACAACTTGGATTCGGGTAAGTCATTTAAAACCGACGATAATCTTGTACAGTAAATAAATAACAAAAAATATATAAAAAAGATGAAAAAAGGAGTAGCGGTATTATCTAGGATCTGTCACATGTTGAGTCCATTTTGATAGTTTTCTAAAATAACACGTGGAGGAGAAAAACGAGATATGAGAATAAAAAGGTCATATTTTGTTGCCTGAATCACCTTTCTCCATGAACCTCCCCGTTTAGTGAAATCTGTTGAGAAGGGGACAGTGTGTATATTATCCGTATTATTTCTTTTGCCCCCCCCCCTCAATTTTGAAAATATTTTCTTGGGCAATTTAGTTGGCAAATGCCTTTTTTGTCAAAAACCTTGAATACTAAAAAAAAAATTCCCCCACCCCTAGATTGAAAAAACAATATTTTGCTCCTCCCTAACTGTCAGGAATTGAAGCCAATTTCTCAATTTGAATTGTCGCTGAATACCGTCTGTAAGCAACTAATCGAGTCTGAATACTGTCTGAATTCATCTGAATACCTTAATAGATAACCGGTTTCGTTGTTTGTAAATTAGAACAAAGCCCGGTATGCATGTACTTAGCGTCATTGCCAAAAAAGGATGCAATTAAGCAGATTGTTTCTTAGTATTTGAAGAATTAGAATCTAACTGTTTATTTTCGCTTTACATATTGGGCTATATCGAGAAAATAAATAAAAATCGGTTATTGTAATGCATTCAGTCAATTTAGGTTTTTATTACAAAGAGTACAAATATCAAACTAGGTAAAATCATTTTATATTAAGCATTAGTTCTTTTTTCATTACTTCTTTCAAGTCGTTTTAACGGTTGGAGTAATTTTAGCTTACTTATCGGTTATATAATAGACACTCGGGAAGTGAAGTTCGATTAATGAAATGAATCAAAATACGATGAATGTATAATAGATTAGAAACAAATGTGGGCTATATATTTGCACATTAGGGGTTGGGGGTAAAGCGTAGCATATATTAAATGCTTAAACTAACCATTGCTGTATTTAATATATGCTATGCTTTACCTCCATCCCTAACTTGCAAATATACAGCCCAAACTTTTAATAAAGCTAATGAAATAAAACTAACCGGTTACTATCCCATCTGATCTTCGCCATCCAAATGATTTAAGGTATAAAGAAGTTACTTGACCAGTTTCTTGTGTCGAAATTTTATAGTGTCTATTATATAACCGATAATGACAAATTTTAGTTACAGTTTCTGTCAAAATTTGAAGAACTAAGCACATTGTCCAGCATTCATACATTTCTTGATATGCAAAAACGACGAAATAGGCCTTAACAATGTCATGCAGAGCCATTTGGAGGGGACAGAGGCAACTGAGAAAGCTGACATAATTACCATGACAAGTGGCTGGAGGAAGCATGTAACTGGGGGGGGGGGGGGTCTGTCAGAATTTGAAGAACCAAGCACATTATCCAGCATTCATACATTTCTTGATATGCAAAAACTTCGAAATAGGCCTTAACAATGTCATGCAGAGCCATTTGGAGGGGGCAGGGGCAACTGAGAAAGTTGACATAATTACCATGACTTAAGTGGGTGGAGGAAGCATGTAACTGATTAAGTTTTTACTTTGGTTTCCCTTTCTTTTCTTATTTTTGAATCGAGAGGGGGGGTTACATTTTACTTTCCACTTGCTTAATGATTTTTGTTTCTTCTATTTACCTATTGTGTATGTTTAACGAGACCATTAATTTTGATTTCTGATTGATTTTTTGTTTCTTGATTGTTTGATAGCAGCCAAAAATCATTTCTGAGACCACACTGGCTAATCATGACAAAATGAAAGAACCATAAATATGAGAGACAGTAAAGAAGAGAGAGCGAGGATTAATTTTGATATAGAAATCGCAACTATTTCTTTTAGCCTTTATTTTGTATTGTGCTCTGTCCTTTACTTTTTAATTAAATAAAAAACAAGTTTTCTTTAAATGAAAGTAAGGAGCAACATTAAAACTTAAAACGAACAGAAATTACTCCGTATATGGAAGGGGCTTTTCCTCCTCTACGCCAAAGTTTCTTACTGTTTTAAAAAGTAGAGTTAAGAGAAAGAGTCAAACTTTAGCGTAAAGAGCAAGGCGTTGAGGAGGAAAAGCCCCTTTCATATACAGAGTAATTTCTGTTCGTTTTAAGTTTTAATGTTGCTCATTACTTTCATTTAAAAAAAACTTTTTTTTTTTGTTTAATTTCTGGACGTTTTTGAATTAATGCATGTTTTGATCTTGGCTCTCCGCACATAAATAATTGGAACGAAATTTGCATATTAATTAATTGCAATTTGGAAAATTTTTGGAGGATTTTGAGAAAAAAGGAGCGAGGGAGGAGGCCTAGTTGCCCTCCAATTATTTGATAACTTAAAAAAGCAACTAGAACTTTTAATTTTTTACAAACGTTTTCATTGGTAAAAAATATACGTAACTTACGAATTAACTTACGTAACGAACTTCTATATTCGTATGTTTTTATTGCGTTTATGAGTGGTTCAACCCTAGTCGATACTTCGCTCTTTACACTAAAACGTAAATTTTGTCCCAATTCCTTAAGAATGACATCTGAATCACAAAGGCCGTAGAATAAATAGTTGAAATTACTAAAAATACTTTAGCGTAAAGAATGAGATATAACGAAGAGGTAAAACCCTCACATGCGTAATATTTTTTTTCGTTTAAGTTTTAATGCTTCTCCTTACTTACAGTAGAAAAAACTTTCCATATTTATTTTTTCATTGTTTTACAAATAATGCTAGAAAATCCTGCGCCCCCTTCATTGAAATTCTCTTCCCCCATGAGCAGTTTCTCCATGGAGATATCCTCCCACGTACCCCCCACCCTCAACTCTCCCCCCTAAACCAAAAAACTCCCCCTGAGAACGTCTGTACACTTCCCAGTAACCATTATTACTATATGTAAACACAGGTCAAAGTTTGTAACTTCCAGCCCCTGCCACGGGGACTGCGGGGGAGTAAGTCGTCCCTAAAGACATAATTATTAGGTTTTTCGATTATGGTGAATAGAATGGCTATCTCAGAATTTTGATCCGGTGACTTCTGGGAAAAAATGAGCGTGGGAGGGGGCCTAGGTGCCCTCCAATTTTTTAGTCACTTAAAAATGGCACTAGAACTTTTATTTTCCGTTAGAATGAGCTTTTTTGTGATATTCTAGGACCACTTAGTCGATACGATCAACCCTGGGGAAGAAAAACAACAAAAAACAAACAAAACAAGAGCTAAGAGCTCATATGGCACTTGTGACGAGGTCGGAAGAGCCGAGAGCTCATATGGTACGAGGTCGGAAGAGCCAAGAGCTCATTTGGACGAGGTCGGAAGAGCCAAGAGCCAAGAGCACTTGTGAGAAGGTCAGAACCTAAAGTTAAACTTTATAGCACAAGATCCTTCTAAATATCAAATTTCATTAAGATCTGGTCACCCTTTCGTAAGTTACAAATACCTCAATTTTCAAAATTACCTCCCCCCTCCCAATTCCACCAAAGAGAGCAGATCCGGTCCAGTTATGTCAGTCACGTATCTTAGACAGGTTTCTATTCTTCCCATCCAGTTTCATCCTGATCTCACCGCTTTAAGTATTTTCTAAGATTTCCGGTCCCCCCAACTGCCCCCCCCAATTACGTTTGATCCGGTTGAGATTTAAAATAAGATATCAGAGTTACGAGGTCCTTCTAAATATGAAGTTTCATGAAGATCCGATCACTCCTTCGTAAGTTAAAAATACGTTATTTTTATTATTTTTCAGAATTACCCCCCCCCCCCCCCGCAATTGAGCGGATCCGTTCCAATTATGTAAATTACGTATGCAAGACTTTTGCTTATTTTTCCAACCAAGTTTCATCCCAATCCCTCCAATCTAAGCGTTTCCCATCATTTTAGGTCTCCCCACCCCAAACTTCCCCCAATGTCACCAGATCCGGTCAGGATTTAAAATAAGAGCTTTGAGCCACGATATCCTTCTAAAAATCAAATTTCATGGAGATCCAATCACCCGTTCGTAAGTTAAAAATACCTCATTTTTTCTAATTTTTCAGAATTAACCCCCCCCCCCACTACCCAAAAGAGAGCGGATCCGTTCCGTTTATGTCAATCATCTATCTAGGACTTGTGTTTATTTTTCCCACCATGTTTCATCCCGATCCCTCCACTCTAAGTGTTTTCCAAGTTTTAGGTTCCCCCTCCCAACTCCCCGCCCCCATCACAAGATCTGGTCGGGATTTAAAATAAGAGCTCTAAGACACGATATCCTTCTAAACATCAAATTTCATTGAGATCCGATCACCCGTTCGCAAGTTGAAAATACCTCATTTTTCTAATTTTTAAGACTTACTCCCCCCCCCCAACTACCCCAAAGAGAACAAATAAGTTCCGATTATGTCAATCATGTATCTAGGACTTGCGCTTATTTTTCCCATCAAGTTTCATCCCGATCCCTCTACTCTAAGTGTTTTCCAAGATTTTAGGTTTCCCCCCTCCAACTCCCCCCAATGTCATCAGACCCAGTCGGGATTTAAAATAAGAGCTCTGAGACACAATATCATTCCAAACATCAAATTTCATTAAGATCCAATCACCCGCTCATAAGTTAAAAATACTTCATTTTTTCTATTTTTCCGAATTAACCGGCCCCTACTCCCCCCCCAGATGGTCAAATCGGGGAAAACGACTATTTCTAATTTAATCTGGTCCGGTCCCTGATACGCTTGCCAAATTTCATCGTCCTAGCTTACCTGGAAGTGCCTAAAGTAGCAAAACCGGGACTTTAGGTTTTCCCCCTCCGACTCCCCCCAATGTCATCAGATCCGGTCGGGATTTAAAATAAGAGCTCTAAGACACAATATCATTCCAAACATGAAATTTCATTAAGATCCAAATACCCGCTGATAAGTTAAAAATACTTCATTTTTTCTATTTTTTGCGAATTAACCGGGCCCCCACTCCCCCCCAGATGGTCAAATCGGGAAAACGACTATTTCTAATTTAATCTGGTGCGGTCCCTGATACGCTTGCCAAATTTCATCGTCCTAGCTTACCTGGAAGTGCCTAAAGTAGCAAAACCGGGACAGACCGACAGACCGACAGACCGACAGAATTGGCGACTGCTATATGTCACTTGGTTAATACCAAGTGCCATAAAAACACCCATTTGTGATCTGTCTTCTGGCAAAAAAGGCGAAATTCCACATTCTTGTAGATTGGAGCTTGAAACTTCTATAATAAGGTTCTCTGATACGCTGAATTTGATGATGTAAATTCTGCTAAGATTGTATGACTTTTAGGGGGTGTTTCCTCCTATTTTCTAAAATGAGGCAAATTTTCTCAGGCTCGTTTCTTTTGATAGGTATAACCGATCTGGATGAACTTATATATTTAAAATCAGCATTAAAATGCGATTTTTTTGATGCAACTATTGGTATCAAAATACCATTTTTAAGAGTTTCGGTTACTATTGAGCCGGGTCGCTCCTTACTAGTTCGTCACCACGAACTGTTTGATTTTGCCCTTTTCGAATTTGACGGTCGAGCCCGTTTTTAGCATAGTCAAATATGTAGCGACGGAAGAAAGAAACAGATAGAAACCTGTCAATTTTATTGACAATTGTAAATTAAAGACCTCTACTACAGGTTAAACTAAGCTTAAAGAGAGCGAAGCTATAAGTTTGGTCGTTGTTTTCCGACAAAAATCTTTTTCAAAAATTATAGAAGGCAAAGGATCAGCCACAGCTGATGAGTGTGAGGACCAATTTTTTCCATAATTTTCCACATTCATTTTTTATGAGTTCCTTTTTATTTGTTCTTTTTGTGCCAAAAAGAATAAACGAGTCTTTACTTTTTCTGGTGTTGAAATGTCGAAAATGTCAGTCAACAAGACTCTTCGACCTGCTTGATTGCCAGGTTTGATTAAGAAGCCATTATTGCAATATTAAAAAAAAAAACATATATGTTAGCAGGAAATAGGATCTAAGCAGTCTGTGTTTGCCAGGAAAAATTTTGGAATGTTGACATAAGTTTTGTTCAGGATTTTTTTTACCGAAAAATGATGGGTTATTATTTCTTTTTTTTAGCGTGGAAATACTGGTCTTCAGTTGCATAAAGGATTTTTCAAACAGTTCGTGGCAACGAACTGTAAGTAAGGAGTGACCCGGCTCAATAGTAACAGAAACTCTAAAAACGGAATTCCAATACCAATAGATGGATCAGAAGCATCTGATATCTTATGCTGATTTTAAATATATCAGTCTCATCAAGTTTAGTCCTACTAATCAAAAGTTACGAGCCTTAGAAAATTTGCCTTATTTTAAAAAAAGGGAAACAACCCCTAAAAGACATGTAATTGTAATGAAAATCGCACCATCTGATTCAGCGCATTAGAGAGCCCTAATGTCCAGATTTCAAGCTCCTATCTGCACATATGTGGAATTTTGTACTTTTTGCCAGAAGAAAGATCACGGATTGTTTTTTGTTTTTTTTTTCCAGTGTTAATCGTCTCGACCCAGTGGTTCTAAAATTTTGCGAGAGGGCTCATTTGAGCTGAAACTAGAAGTTCTAGTGCTCCTTTTAAGTGACAAAAAAATCGGAGGGTAACTAGGCCCCCTCCAAAGCTCATTTTCCCCAAATTCACCGGCTCAAAATTTCAAGATAGCAATTTTGCTCAGCATATTCGAAATATCTGATAACTATGTATTTGATGAAGACTTAAACCCTTAAAGTCCCTGGGGAAGGGTTGGAAGTTTTGAACTTGGCCCATTGTTTGCATATAACCTAGTATTGGTTATTGGGAAATATACATACGTTTTAAGGGGGATTTTTCTACGGGGGGGGGGGGCAGGGGGTCAAGAGAGAGGGTTATGTGGGAAGGTCTTTTCATTGAAGAATTTTTCATGGGGAAGAGAATTTTTGTGAAGGGGGTGCTAGATTTCCCAGCAGTATTAAAAAAAAGAAATTAAATAGAAAAACAAGTTTTTTCAATTGAAAGTAAGGAGTAGCATTAAAACTTAAAGCGAAAATAAATTATTACCTATATGATGCGAGTTGTACCCTCGTCAATGCTTCGCGCTTGACGCTAAAGAGCTATTTATTCTAATTAAACGGTCTTTGTGATTCAGGTGTTATTCTTAAAGAATTGGAACAAAAATTCGAAATTTAGCGTAAAGAGCGAGGTACTGAGGAAAGGGTGATCCCCCTCATATTACGTTTATGAGGAATTTCACCCCCTCTTCAAAACTTTCTTTACACTAAATTTTTAATTTTGTCAAATAACGGCCGATAATAGAAATAATTTGTCTGTGTTATTTTCTAGCCAATCTTAGGATTTAATTTTACTTTAAGCAGCATCATAAATTTGATTTTTATGTGATAATAAACCAAAGATAGTGTATATATTGGGCCTTTTACAACTTAAAGTAAGGAATATCATTAAAACTAAACACAACCAGAAATTAGTACGTATATCTTTAAGAGCCCCATTCATATACGGAATAACTTCTGTTCATTTTAAGTTTTCATGTCCTCCATAGTTACAGTTAAAAAAAATTGTTTTTTTATATTTAATTTTAGACAGTTTTTCAACTAATGCATATTCGAATTTTGCTCACTGTAAATGAAAAATAACAAGTAGTAGTACAGTAGTAGTAGTAGTAGTAGTAGTAATAGTAGTAGTAGTAGTAGTAGTAGTAGTAGTAGTAGTAGTAGTAGTAGTAGTAGTAGTAGTAGTAGTAGTAGCAGTACAGTAGTAGGAAAATAACAGTAGTAGTAGTGAAAATAACAGTAGCATATTTTTGTCAAAATGCTGGGGAGAGGGGCAAAGTTTATCCAATCTTCCAAAATCAATTAAAAATGGTGGTAAAAACTAAAAAAAAACAATTTTGGACCATAAAGGTACTATTTAGTACTACAAAAGTACTATCTAGGTACTTCATAGTACTATAAAGGTAAATATGCACTAACAAAACTGATCCGCTTCTGTTGATGCTTGAAATTTATAAGTTGATTTGGTTTTGACAAGATTTGGGAAGAAACCAAATTTTAGTTGGGGAGGCAAACTGAGATCTTATGGGGGGGGGCGTACTGAGATCTAAGAGGGGCAATGCCCCCTCCATCCCTCCCAATAGCAAGTTACAACCCCTGGTTCCTAATTCCCCTCTTCCCCTTCTTAATAATGCAAATTATTGTACATTACTGCCTAACTTTTGCTTACATTTGATTTTATATTACTGTCAAAAGCATAAATATTTGCCTACCTAAAGAAATTTCAGGTCTTACCCTTGATTGTAGTACGGCTGATTATTTGTCTCCGTAATATATCAACATTTTGATCATCGTGCGACATACTCTCAGGTATATTTAAAAAAAAAAAGCCTCTCTAGTCTGATGAAAGTAGCAATTAACTAATCCATTTTGGTTACTCCAGTACTGCGTCACGAAGTGTAAAAAGCTTTATCAGCTGGTGAAAATTTTTAGATAGAACTGAGTTCGAGATCAGGGTTGCAACCCCTAGTGGTTTATCACTAATTCTAGTGATATTTTATGTCACCTAGTGATTTTATTCTATCTAGTGATATATACTGATTTGTGTTCCAAAAATACCATTTTTTCCTAATTCTAGTGATTTTTTACGAAATACATTTTTCTTGGGAAGTAAGTAGAGGAAGGACTTAGTTCCCGATTTATTAGCTCCAACACATATCGTAGTCAACTGACATCTGTCTGTTGACGTGACCTTCCCTAATTACTTGTGAATTTGATGTAAAATGATATTACTTGGCGTGTGGATGTTTTCACACCCGATTCGTCAACATTCTAAATGTCCTCTGGCCTGAACATGTGATCATCTAAACATATAACTAGGCTGTTAAAGGAAGCGCCTACGCTGTGACAGTTGAAAGCAGTTGCACGTCACAAGCTTGTACCTTCTAGCATTCTTACTGATAGATTTTTAAGGGATCCATAAAACCAGCGTACCAATCTTTTCCTTTAATTCCTCCAGTGTTTCCACTTCAGTTATCTGATACTCTTAAAAATGGCATAAGTGTATGCATATTAACGTGCCTCTAGGGGAGTACTGTCGAGATGCATATTAGCTATAGTTTTCAAATCAGTTTTTAGTCTTTTTTCTTGTTCCTCTGTAAATATTTACCATGTGTTGGAAAAGAGTGTAAAGAAACTCATGTCCAGACTTTGTAAGGGTATATTCAGCTTCTCAAATTTTGTCATATAGTCTTGCAGAGTCACCATGTCATGGCCCTTCCAGAGAATCCGACTGACTTTTTGTAGATTAAAACAGGAAAAACTGCTGGTTTCTTTTCTGCTGCTTCCCAGCCACCTTTCTTTTCTCTCTCTTCTGTTTTGATTTTAAGAATTTTATCTTGAATGAAATTTAACAGGTTCACTTACTAGTTCACCTACTGGACTGACAGGATTAAACAACGCCAGAATCAATCAAGTTTTGTGTTTCGAGGTAGTCTTTAACCTTAAAATATGTTGTTTTCACGGCATTTACAAGCAAAGGTCACTTTTAGACACCTGGGTACATCATACCGAATCTACCCCGGATATTGTTTTCTAACGCAGGTGTTCACCATTCTACGGGATGGAAAAATGCTAACAGAAAACTGGTGAAGATTCCACATCTCGGAAGCTGCCAAAAGACAGGCAAATAATAAGAGGGTTAAACGTAAGTTTACAGCTTTTCTAATATTCATAATTAAGCATAGGTGTGCATACACAAATCAACAGAATTCCAGATTTAATCACCATAAGACGTGACCCAGTTTGGTATTTTAGGTAAAACTATTAATCAAGGCAAGACTTTTTTAAAACATACACTGCCATTGGTCAGAGCTTTTATAGTCCACCTAAAGTCCCCGCAGATTTTTATATTGAGATTATTTGCTTTGGCTAAGCGTGGACCAGTCTCCCCTATACTAATTTGGATTTTAACTTTTGTCCAACTTTGAATTTTTGAATGGAACTCTAAGAAAAAAAGCTGTTATCTAACCGTAATTTGATTCCTGTTAAATTGGTTTTATGGTATTTCTGTTGTCTGGAAAGCAGAAGTATGATAGTGAGGCTATTATAACGTAGCAGGGCAAGAAAAGTAGAACATGGAACATGCTAAAGGTCGAATCTTAGCGAAATATAAAATGACGGGTTTCTAAGAACCTATAATCGAAGGATCTTGGGAAGCTTTTTAAGCCCTTTCCCCTATATCACAGAATCGTCTGCCCCCTCTTGACAAGATACAGCCTACCTCCATGCCAAAAAAAAACTATCCTCGCACAAGAAAGCTAAACCTTCTTGAACCTGTTGGTGCCATATGTTTCCGGCTTAATTTTGATGATTGCTTTTTTTTTCTTCACCGATTTACTTTTTAATTTGGTGCGTAATACTGTCAAAATTGCAAATATTTACATGAAAATTTTTCAACAAAAATGAATTTACGGTTTCCTTTCTAAATTCTTAAGATACTTTTTGTATGTAAATTCCTCTTTTTCCCATTTCTTAGCACTTTTCATCGAAACTAAAATAAAAACTCAATTAAAATCATCAGGTTTAGAAACCTTATTTTCCTCAGGGAAGAGGGAGGGGGGCATTCTCTGGGGTATTTTCCAAGGGGGTATTTTCAGGGGATATTTTTCGCAGAGGCTATTTCCAGGAGGGGAGAGGTAAACGCCTTGGACCGTTTTTCATATTTGTCCATGAAATAATATTCATTCTTGAAGCTATGAGACAAAAGATACTGAAGTGTAAACAGGCCAGGGAAGAAAAAAGGTAAAAGGTCCACACATTAAACTATAGAATAATCTCTCTTCGTTTGTAAATAGTTTTTTTGAAATCCCTTAATATTTTTAGCTAGGAACTGCTTAATACATATTCAAACATCCAACTTCAATAATGTCGAAATATTTTGCTTTTATTTTATTCATCCGCAATTTAATATGTCCCAAAAATATTGGAACATCTAAAAAAATTTTTTCTTGGATGGAAAGCTGCTGGGAGATTAGATGGTTTGGGAAAGGGGAGGACGGGACGGTGGTCAGCAGTGTCCCCATGTAGCCCAAACTTATACTAATGTAAGTTGACCTTTTCATTGCAATGTGTTTTACTGACATCTGGCTCTAAATCTGGTTGATTTTTTGCCCATCTACAATAAAATGCCTCCGTCGGTAAAGCTTATAAATAAATTAAAGTTAGTCACAACAGATAAAAAGGATTGCCCATCTAAAGCCACGAGCCAGACAAAATTTCCTTTGAAAAAGGGGGAAGGACCCCCTGAAAGTGAAAGAATATTGACGAAACTCACACCATTAGATTTAGTGTATCAGAGAACTCTATTGTAGAAGTTTAATGCCCTTGCCTACAATAAAGAATTTTTTCCCCCGAAAGTTCATCTTATTGGACCAAAAGTCCTATCGCATTGGGAGAGGGATCATTCAAACGGATACTAAAAGTTTTACCGCCCCTTTTAAGCGATCAAAATATTGAAGGACAGCTAGCCCTTCCCAGGCTCTTTTTCTCCAAAAAATTCTGATGAAAGTTTTGAGATGGCCACTTTGTTCATAGCTGAATGGTCCAATAAATATGCTTTTGAAGATAACAAGACTTCCCAGAGCACCTGGAGATAGTTATTTTTAAGTTATGAAATATACCCATTGTTTATATATAGTTTTGATATTCGGCAGTATGCATACATTTTTGGGCTGGGGTATTTTTCTTGGAGACAATATTGTATGAGGGGGGGGGGTTGCAAAATTTTCAAATAGAATCCTTGAGAGGGGTTTGGAGCCACTTTCGCATTATCCAACGAATTTGATTGTGTAAACAGAATGGGACAAGTCCAAAAATATTAATCGATGAAATAATTTATCTTACTAGGAACCAAAATGATATGCTGGTGCCATTCACCCCTGCAGTTTGCTCATACTTGGGTCTGAGGATTGCCGTCGGGCGGGTCTGGAACTCCAGTCCTGTTGGGATTTGACAGGCCTGTACCTTAGGCTCTTTCAAGAAACAGTTAGATAATTTTTTATTAAAAAAAATTAAATTTAATTAAAATTATTTTCTTCAGATTTGTGAGGTCTGAGTGTTGGTTCCTCGATGTTTGTTTGGTTATTGATCTTTTTAGATTTTGAATCAGTATCCCAAACTCAGTTTCATTTAAAAATTACCACCAACTGTTAAAATTTTGTACGCTTTGTGACGCAGTTCTCTAGTTCCCAAAATAGATTAAATTTACGGTAGACTAGACAGACCGGTTTTTTAATATACCTGAGAGTACGTCACACGGTGGTAAAAATGTTGACATATTACAGAGATAATTAATTATTTGTACTATAAAGAAGGGAAACTATAAAGGGTGAAATTTCTTTAGGTAAGGACATATTTATGCTTCTGAGAAGATTAATGAATCAAATTTAAGCAAAAAATAAGCAATAATATGGAATAATCTGCATTGTATAGAGGGGAGGAGCGGAGTTAGGGAATCTCCCCGTACATTCCTAAGTCTGTAATCCATTCCTGAAAGTTCGTTTTCCTAATTATCTTTCAAGATAGTGAAAAGTAGCTACATATAAACCGAATAGTTGTTTATAAACAAAATATTTATAAATAAAAAGTTTATTATCTATGGCTATAAATTTAACTAAAATTACTATGCAATCTTTCTTATTTAGTAATACCTTAAAATTTTCATCTTTAAGTTTAAAACATACATATTTCGAATTGCCATAAAAGCTGATTCGTTGATTTAGTGCTATAGATACTTCAGTTCAATGATAGGGTCACTCAAAATAACCGCATTTATAGGGAAACCTCCTGGTCAGATTTTCTGTTTTATCAAATGCAACTCTGCTCCATTTTCCAAAACTCATTTTAATTGTCATCGTGATGTTGCGAGTTTCGAGCCGATGTTTCGTAGTCAAGCCTGAACGTTTAAAATGTTCAGTAATGTTGTATTTTTAAAGGAGTCTTTCCGCTGCACTGTCTGTGGATGCAACGTTTCGGAAAAGAAAATATTTCTTTTTGAGAGATTTTTAGGCATTGTGTATGACTTTTTTCTCAAAAATGATTTTTTTTTTTTCAACTACAGGAATTTCCAGAGAAAATTGACTACGAATAGGTAATCTGTTTTATAGAACAATTAAAATTGCAGATTTTAATACTATTTTTTCAATTTGTTCTAAGTTCTAATTAAATTTTTGGTGAGTGAGGTATGCATAAATTTGATCGAGAACGAAGGCCGAGACCGAGTCCATTGATTCTTAATTAAAATGAAGTAGGTTATGTTTAGATTCGTTATGTAGCCCCATCTGTCATTTTATTGTAGGAAAGATAGGACAAGAAGCTGAAGAAGGAGATTAAAATAAATGCAGAATTTCAAGAAACACGAGGCAGGGTAATGGTTTGGAATTTGATATTGCGTTATTTTGATAACTAGAACTAGGTTATCTCTTTTTCAAGCAAAGTAGGGCTACATAAATAAGTGTACAAATGCTGCTAGTCTCCAGTGAAAATATTCTGCCTATTTACCAAAGAGAATATGAAAGCCCTTTGCCTTATCTAGAACACTAGGCCTAGCCTCTTTTTGTGCCTGGTGCTTCTTATCTAGCCTTTTTGTCTCACATCAAAAGTAAAAATTGTTGGCTAACTTGGAAAGGGGTTAGGTTAGGAAAATGAAACTTTCAGGGATGGGTCTATGGTCTAAAGTAGGCTATGTCTTGGGAAGGTATTTTTGAAGTACCTACCTCCACACCTTCATAACTTCACAACTTTGATCAATCCCAATTTATAAAATTTTAAACATATGTTTGATATAGCCTATATGGCTTATAGGCCTATGGCTTAAAATACTAGGCTACATTCTGGTAGGAAAAGTATACCTGGTAGGTAAAATACCTTCCTATGACATACTTTGATGCTTCTTACACATGTGAAATTGTATTGCAAACATTAGAAAAGAAACTTGTATAGGCCTATCAACTTCTTGATAGCCCTACCTGATGTTTAGTTTCAGCTTGTTTAGAGAATACATTTTATTTAAATATTTAGTTGCTATTTTGGTTAGGTTATAATAGGTTTATTTAGGTCATGTATTTGATATATGCTATGCTTTACCCCCCCCCCCCCCTAATGTGCAAATATATTGCCAAAATTTGTTTCTAAACTATTATATTTTTATCATACTTAGGTATATTTCATTATAACTAACCTAACTTCAATTCTTAAGTGTGTTCTAGCTAACAAGGAAGTTCCCATACTTTAGCCCATAGACCCATCCATGAAGTTTCACTTTCTTAACCTAACCCCTTTCCAATAGTAGTCAATAGTAGCATAAGTAGAATTTAACAAAGGTCCATACTAAATTCTTCCCATTAGCGCCTACCCTCTCAATTATTTAGCGAACACAAATTTATAAGATTCTCGGAAGTTAATTAATGCTCAAGAGTAAAGGTAGCCTTAGTTATAAATAGTTCAAGGTCTGTAATATCTATGAAGTAATTAACCAAGCAGAGTGATTTGTAATATTCTGATTTAGCTACCTTTTGCTATTTTGGAAAGGTATTAGATTAGGAAAATTAAACTCAGCAATAAATCTAGGGCTAAAAACATAATCTGAGAAGCTAATACCAAGTTTCCATGTTAACTCTCCTCTGATTTTTAAGTCTAAAAAATTTGCCTACTTGATACAAATTTTGAACTGTTGAAATTTTGACAATACAACAAGTTACCTTAAATTTTAGTTATCAGCTTCTTATTGTATGTTTAGTTCTGAAAATACAATTCCTGTAATTTGAGTAGAATTTTAAGCCATATCTTTGGTTTTTCCTAAATTAAAGAAATGTAACCTATTTACAGATCTTTTAAACCTCATCAATTAGAATTGTGCAAAGATGTGAAGCTGAAAACAGTCCCAGTATTTCATTTGTTACTTGTCTGTTATAGTGCCAACCCCAAATATCTTTATCTAAGTAGAGCCTGTTTCTCTGATGCTGAATCCTATTGAAATATAAAAAAATATGATGAAAACACAATACTTTATCAACAACCTTATAGAAATGTCTAGCTCTTATTCATAACAAGCCATAGATGATCACTTGTAAAACTACAGATAAATGAAACAAATGGCATTCTGCCATAATCAAACTATATATTGACATGCAAATGAGCTTGTTTCTGACATGCCTTTCTCATACATGCTGTTTTGTCTATTGACAAGCTGTTTTGTTTTGGGCACCAGTCTCTTAACCTGGAAAAATCTAATTGCCTCTTCTTCAGCCTTCAGCAAAGACCAAATTTTCATTTGACATCTGTGGTCAGACACTATTCTAATGTAGATTGCAAACTAAAAGAATTTTATACATGGTAAAAAAACAAACAAACAATTCCACATAGGGTGTACTTTGATGAAGAATTTGAGTTTGGCACTATAACAGACAAATACCTTTCATTTAAGCAGATGATATGTTTTGCAAGATTACACTTTCATAGCACTAACAGTTTAAAGGTCATCAAAGGTCACTGCCATCTTTACAGACTTCAGTCTGTAGAACTATCCCTGGAAGTTTTATTTTCACAACAATCCCTTTGCATAATAACAAAAAGTAGCTAAACTAGAATCTTACCAAGATATTCCCAGAATAATTGGGTAGGTAGGATAAATAGCTGATTGAAGGTAACAAATTTGTTTTCTGGTGTTTAAGGGGTATATTATGAGGGAAAATTGTAGACAAGCTACTTTTTGTTATCCTATTGATGTTAAGAAAATGGAACTTTCATGGATGTATCTACTGGCTAAAATATGTCTCAGGAAAGTATTTTGAAGTGCCTACCTCCACTCCTTCTGCCTCAAGAGAGCACTTCAATAAAGAAGCATGGATGCTCTGAAAAGCAGACCAAAATTTACTAAATGTTTTACAGAGAAATTGGCTATGGATTGCTCTGGATACCCTGTTAACTGACCCTATTTCAAACAGTAGACTGTTCAAAAAATGTAGTTCAATGCTGTTTTTAGGGCTATAATTAAACAAAGGTTTAGTTGGCTAGGCCAGGTTCTGTCTATGAAGGATGACAGATTGCCAAAGATTGTCCTTCTCAGTTAACCTTCTAGGGCTAAACAGAAAGCAGGTTGCCCTTATCAGGGGGTGGGAGGGTGCCATAAATAAAGATTTAAAGGAAATGGAAACTTCCTGGGAGGGTGTAAAGTGGGAGGCTTTTAATAGATTGGGTTGGAGGAGGAGCCAGTATACCTGTGTTGGCTCCAGGCAGCTTGGTGCAGCAGTGAGTTATTAGTAGTAGCAGTAGTAAATAAAGAACAAGAAACTAGTTACAGCTTCTGACTTTAGATCAATCTCAATTTACGAGGTTTAAAATTTTTGCAAACAGAATTTCAAAATTTACAGAAAAAACCATTGAAATAGTATTAGAATCAGCAGTAAATATAATAAAATAACAGGGAATCCAGTAATAGCTTAAATAATTAAATCTTAAATAAAATTAAATCTTTCACATAAGGACAGATTTCAAGAAAACAATTCTCACTTCATAATATTTGTAATAATCATAGTTAACTCATTTTGCATGCTGCTAACCTTTTTCTTTACTTCTTACAATGTTTTACACTCTTTCTACCGAATTTTTGGAAAAAAGTATGGATTTGATGAGTATGTATTCTGTTTTTCAACTTGTGCTGAAACAAATTGGATCTACAAAGTTTATTTAAAGCTGCCACTACTTAGAAACTGCAGTGGCATCAACACTAACACCATCAAGATTATATTTTCAGTATGTCTTAAGAAAAACAATGTGAAATTAAAGTTGTATTAACCAGTCAATATAGTGAATCATGCTGTTGGTGAAAAACTTATGCAGTAAGTTCAATGATAAAGTTATGTCTTTTATAGTTTATATCCAACTTAAGATTACATTCAGCAACTTTTGATTTACCAAAATGTTCTGCCCAATAATTTTTTTATGATAATAATAATAATTTTTTTTTATAATAATAATTTTTTAATAATTATTTTTCGCAGAGGCTATTTCCAGGAGGGGAGAGGTAAACGCCTTGGACCGTTTTTCATATTTGTCCATGAAATAATATTCATTTTTGAAGCTATGAGACAAAAGATACTGAAGTGTAAACAGGCCAGGGAAGAAAAAAGGTAAGAGATCCACACATTAAACTATAGAATAATCTCTCTTCGTTTGTAAATAGTTTTTTTTAAATCCCTTAATATTTTTAGCTAGGAACTGCTTAATACATATTCAAACATCCAACTTCAATAATGTCGAAATATTTTGCTTTTATTTTATTCATCCGCAATTTAATATGTCCCAAAAATATTGGAACATCTAAAAAAAATTTTTCTTGGATGGAAAGCTGCTGGGAGATTAGATGGTTGGGGAAAGGGGAGGACGGGACGGTGGTCAGCAGTGTCCCCATGTAGCCCAAACTTATACTAATGTAAGTTGACCTTTTCATTGCAATGTGTTTTACTGAGATCTGGCTCTAAATCTGGTTGATTTTTTGCCCATCTACAATAAAATGCCTTCGTCGGTAAAAAGCTTATAAATAAATTAAAGTTAGTCACAACAAATAAAAAGGATTGCCCATTTAAAGCCACGAGCCAGACAAAATTTCCTTTAAAAAAGGGGGAAGGACCCCCTGAAAGTGAAAGAATATTGACGAAACTCACACCATTAGATTTAGTGTATCAGAGAACTCTATTGTAGAGGTTTAATGCCCTTGCCTACAATAAAGAATTTTTTCCCCCGAAAGTTCATCTTATTGGACCAAAAGTCCTATCGCATTGGGAGAGGGATCATTCAAACGGATACTGAAAGTTTTACCGCCCCTTTTAAGCGACCAAAATATTGAAGGACAGCTAGCCCTTCCCAGGCTCTTTTTCTCCAAAAAGTTTCTGATGAAAGTTTTGAGATGGCCACTTTGTTCATAGCTGAATGGTCCAATAAATATGCTTTTGAAGATAACAAGACTTTCCAGAGCCCCTGGAGATAATTATTTTTAAGTTATGAAATATACCCATTGTTTATATATAGTTTTGATATTCGGCAGCATGCATACATTTTTGGGCTGGGGTATTTTCCTTGGAGACAATATTGTATGAGGGGGGGGGGGGTTGCAAAATTTTCAAATAGAATCCTTGAGAGGGGTTTGGAGCCACTTTCGCATTATCCAACGAATTTGACTGTGTAAACAGAATGGGACAAGTCCAAAAATATTAATCTATGAAATAATTTATCTTACTAGGAACCAAAATGATATGCTGGTGCCATTCACCCCTGCAGTTTGCTCATACTTGGGTCTGAGGATTGCCGTCGGGCGGGTCTGGAACTCCAGTCCTGTTGGGATTTGACAGTTCTGTACCTTAGGCTCTTTCGAGAAACAGTTAGATAATTTTTTATGAAAAAGAATTAAATTTAATTAAAATTATTTTCTTCAGATTTATGAGGTCTGAGTGTTGGTTCCTCGATGTTTGTTTGGTTATTGATCTTTTTAGATTTTGAATCAGTATCCCAAACTCAGTTTCATTTAAAAATTACCACCAACTGTTAAAATTTTGTACACTTTGTTACGCAGTTCTCTAGTTCCCAAAATAGATTAAATTTACGGTAGACTACAGACCGGATTTTTAATATACCTGAGAGTACGTCACACGGTGGTAAAAATGTTGACATATTACAGAGATAATTAATTATTTGTACTATAAAGAAGGGAAACTATAAAGGGTGAAATTTCTTTAGGTAAGGACATATTTATGCTTCTGACAAGATTAATGAATCAAATTTAAGCAAAAAATAAGCAATAATATGGAATAATCTGCATTGTATAGAGGGGAGGAGCGGAGTTAGGGAATCTCCCCGTACATTCCTAAGTCTGTAATCCATTCCTGAAAGTTCATTTTCCTAATTATCTTTCAAGATAGTGAAAAGTAGCTACATATAAACCGAATAGTTGTA
The DNA here is from genome assembly GCF_032884065.1 of Artemia franciscana. NCBI lineage: Eukaryota > Metazoa > Arthropoda > Branchiopoda > Anostraca > Artemiidae > Artemia > Artemia franciscana. Next base: position 1,257,441 of record NW_027063379.1, on the reverse strand, counting down.
TATAAACAAAATATTTATAAATAAAAAGTTTATTATCTATGGCTATAAATTTAGCTAAAATTTCTATGCAATCTTTCTTATTTAGTAATACCTTAAAATTTTCATCTTTAAATTTAAAACATACATGTTTCGAATTGCCATAAAAGCTGATTCGTTGATTTAGTGCTATAGATACTTCAGTTCAATGATAGGGTCACTCAAAATAACCCCATTTATAGGGAAACCTCCTGGTCAGATTTTCTGTTTTATCAAATGCAACTCTGTTCCATTTTCCAAAACTCATTTTAATTGTCGTCGTGATGTTGGGAGTTTCAAGCCGATGTTTCGTAGTCAAGCCTGAACGTTTAAAATGTTCAGTAATGTTGTATTTTTAAAAGAGTCTTTCCGCTGCACTCTCTGTGGATGCAACGTTTCGGAAAAGAAAATATTTCTTTTTGAGAGATTTTTAGGCATTGTGTGTGACTTTTTTCTCAAAAATGATTTTTTTTTCAACTACAGGAATTTCCAGAGAAAATTGACTATGAATAGGTAATCTGTTTTATAGAACAATTAAAATTGCAGATTATTTTAATACTATTTTTTCAATTTGTGCTAAGTTCTAATTAAATTTTTGGTGAGTGAGGTATGCATAAATTAGATCGAGAACGAAGGCCGAGACCGAGTCCATTGATTCTTAATTAAAATGAAGTAGGTTATGTTTAGATTCGTTATGTAGTCCCATCTGTCATTTTATTGTAGGCAAGATAGGACAAGAAGCCGAAGAAGGAGAATAAAATAAATGCAAGAAGAGAAGCAGAATTTCAAGAAACACGAGGCAGGATCATGGTTTGGAATTTGATATTGCGTTATTTTGATAACTAGAACTAGGTTATCTCTTTTTCAAGCAAAGTAGGGCTACATAAATAAGTGTACAAATGCTGCTAGTCTCCAGTGAAAATATTCTGCCTATTTACCAAAGAGAGTATGAAAGCCCTTTGCCTTATCTAGAACACTAGGCCTAGCCTCTTTTTGTGCCTGGTGCTTCTTATCTAGCCTTTTTCTCTCACATCAAAAGTAAAAATCGTTGGCTAACTTGGAAAGGGGTTAGGTTAGGAAAATGAAACTTTCAGGGATGGGTCTATGGTCTAAGGTATGTCTTGGGAAGGTATTTTTGAAGTACCTACCTCCACACCTTCATAACTTCACAACTTTGATCAATCCCAATTTATATAATTTTAAACATATGTTTAATATAGCCTATATGGCTTATAGGCCTATGGCTTAAAATACTAGGCTACATTCTGGTAGGAAAAGTATACCTGGTAGGTAAAATACCTTCCTATGACATACTTTGATGCTTCTTACACATGTGAAATTGTATTGCAAACATCAGAAAAGAAACTTGTATAGGCCTATCAACTTCTTGATAGGCCTACCTGATGTTTAGTTTTGGCTTGTTTAGAGAATACATTTTATTTAAATATTTAGTTGCTATTTTGGTTAGGTTATAATTGGTTTATTTAGGTCATGTATTTGGTATATGCTATGCTTTACCCCCCCCCCCCCCCTAATGTGCAAATATATTGCCAAAATTTGTTTCTAAACTATTATATTTTTATCATACTTAGGTATATTCATTATAACTAACCTAACTTCAATTCTTAAGTGTGTTCTAGCTAACAAGGAAGTTCCCATACTTTAGCCCATAAACCCATCCATGAAGTTTCACTTTCTTAACCTAACCCCTTTCCAATAGTAGTCAATAGTAGCATAAGTAGAATTTAACAAAGGTCCATACTAAATTCTTCCCATTAGCGCCTACCCTCTCAATTATTTAGCGAACACAAATTTATAAGATTCTCGGAAGTTAATTAATGCTCAAGAGTAAAGGTAGCCTTAGTTATAAATAGTTCAAGGTCTGTAATATCTATGAAGTAATTAACCAAGCAGAGTGATTTGTAATATTCTGATTTAGCTACCTTTTGCTATTTTGGAAAGGTATTAGATTAGGAAAATTAAACTCAGCAATAAATCTAGGGCTAAAAACATAATCTGAGAAGCTAATACCAAGTTTCCATGTTAACTCTCCTCTGATTTTTAAGTCTAAAAAATTTGCCTACTTGATACAAATTTTGAACTGTTGAAATTTTGACAATACAACAAGTTACCTTAATTTTAGTTATCAGCTTCTTATTGTATGTTTAGTTCTGAAAATACAATTCCTGTAATTTGAGTAGAATTTTAAGCCATATCTTTGGTTTTTCCTAAATTAAAGAAATGTAACCTATTTACAGATCTTTTAAACCTCATCAATTAGAATTGTGCAAAGATGTGAAGCTGAAAACAGTCCCAGTATTTCATTTGTTACTTGTCTGTTATAGTGCCAACCCCAAATATCTTTATCTAAGTAGAGCCTGTTTCTCTAATGCTGAATCCTATTGAAATATAAAAAATATGATGAAAACACAATACTTTATCAACAACCTTATAGAAATGTCTAGCTCTTATTCATAACAAGCCATAGATGATCATTTGTAAAACTACAGATAAATGAAACAAATGGCATTCTGCCATAATCAAACTATATATTGACATGCAAATGAGCTTGTTTCTGACATGCCTTTCTCATACACCTCCAGCAAGGCCTTTTATCAAAAGGTATAAAATAATTTTGTGTCTATTGACAAGCTGTTTTGTTTTGGGCACCAGTCTCTTAACCTGGAAAAATCTAATTGCCTCTTCTTCAGCCTTCAGCAAAGACCAAATTTTCATTTGACATCTGTGGTCAGACACTATTCTAATGTAGATTGCAAACTAAAAGAATTTTATACATGGTAAAAAAAAAAAAAAAACAATTCCACATAGGGTGTACTTTGATGAAGAATTTGAGTTTGGCTCTATAACAGACAAATACCTTTCATTTAAGCAGATGATATGTTTTGCAAGATTACACTTTCATAGCACTAACATTTTAAAGGTCATCAAAGGTCACTGCCATCTTTACAGACTTCAGTCTGTAGAACTATCCCTGGAAGTTTTATTTTCACAACAATCCCTTTGCATGATAACAAAAAGTAGCTAAACTAGAATCTTACCAAGATATTCCCAGAATAATTGGGTAGGTAGGATAAATAGCTGATTGAAGGTAACAAATTTGTTTTCTGGTGTTTAAGGGGTAAATTATGAGGGAAAATTGTAGACAAGCTACTTTTTGTTATCCTATTGATGTTAAGAAAATGGAACTTTCATGGATTTATCTACTGGCTAAAATATGTCTCAGGAAAGTATTTTGAAGTGCCTACCTCCACTCCTTCTGCCTCAAGAGAGCACTTCAATAAAGAAGCATGGATGCTCTGAAAAGCAGACAAAAATTTACTAAATGTTTTACAGAGAAATTGCCTATGGATTGCTCTGGATACCCTGTTAACTGACCCTATTTCAAACAGTAGACTGTACAAAAAATGTAGTTCAATGCTGTTTTTAGGGCTATAATTAAACAAAGGTTTAGTTGGCTAGGCCAGGTTCTGTCTATGAAGGATGACAAATTGCCAAAGATTGTCCTTCTCAGTTAACCTTCTAGGGCTAAACAGAAAGCAGGTTGCCCTTATCAGGGGTGGGAGGGTGTCATAAATAAAGATTTAAATGAAATGGAAACTTCCTGGGAGGGTGTAAAGTGGGAGGCTTTTAATAGATTGGGTTGGAGGAGGAGCCAGCATACCTGTGTTGGCTCCAGGCAGCTTGGTGCAGCAGTGAGTTATTAGTAGTAGCAGTAGTAAATAAAGAACAAGAAACTAGTTACAGCTTCTGACTTTAGATCAATCCCAATTTACGAGGTTTAAAATTTTGCAAACAGAATTCCAAAATTTACAGAAAAAACCATTGAAATAGTATTAGAATCAGCAGTAAATATAATAAAATAACAGGGAATCCAGTAATAGCTTAAATAATTAAATCTTAAATAAAATTAAATCTTTCACATAAGGACAGATTTTAAGAAAACAATTCTCACTTCATAATATTTGTAATAATCATAGTTAACTCATTTTGCATGCTGCTAACCTTTTTCTTTACTTTTTACAATGTTTTACACTCTTTCTACCAAATTTTTGGAAAAAAGTATGGATTTGATGAGTATGTATTCTGTTTTTCAACTTGTGCTGAAACAAATTGGATCTACAAAGTTTATTTAAAGCTGCCACTACTTAGAAACTGCAGTGGCATCAACACTAACACCATCAAGATTATATTTTCAGTATGTCTTGAGAAAAACAATGTGAAATTAAAGTTGTATTAACCAGTCAATATAGTGAATCATGCTGTTGGTGAAAAACTTATGCAGTATGTTCAACGATAAAGTTATGTCTTTTATAGTTTATATCCAACTTAAGATTACATTCAGCAACTTTTGATTTACCAAAATGTTCTGCCCAATAATTTTTTTTGCCCAGATTGCAAGAATAAATGTTATTTTGATGAAGCAGTACATTTGTTCTACTGTCAGAAAAGAACTGAGCATAGAAGTTTTAGTTGTCAAAAAAAGATACAATTACCAACAATATTGTTGTGTCAGACTTTGTGTCAAAACCCAAAAATTTTTCTTTAAATTTAGATAACAGAGATGATGTGGATTCCTTGCAATATGGGTAGAGGATAAATTAAAATTGTGATTAAGCTTTGTAGCTACAGTGAAAAATTTGGTTGTTCAGGGATAATTGTAGAAATTGGAAAAATAAATAATAACAGAGGACATTTTATTGAAGGGCAGTGGGTGTTTGGCACATTGAGGGGGCTGAGAATTTTTTTTTATTATTCCTGTTCCAGAATGGTCACACAAAAAACTTTGAAAGTCTTAAGACATTCAGTGCATGAAACAATCCCCAAGAGTGGTAAATCAGGAGAGCACATGGCAGGCTATCTAGCCAAGTTGTATTGGAAGACTGTTTTCCCAAATTAAGGTGCAAGATTACACCATTTATTGCGTCAGGTGGCTGAGCTGTACAAATCTCACATTCATCAGTCAGTTGAAAGTTCACTGACCACCAGCCAAGGGTCAAATTAAATTCTATCTTAATATTTCATTATTACCAATCATCTTTAAATTAATTCCGTTTTACCAAATTTATTTTTATCATCCATATTCGTTATATTTGATCAAAAATTAATCATCTGTATTTACATTATTTCATCTGACTGAGAAACTGCTATGTCACCCTTACCTTAGACCCTTAGATCCTCCTGTGCCTCCAGAGGCGCCCAGGGCGTTCAAGAAGAGGCTCCAGTTGTCTCTGAAACTTGCAGCTGCAATGTCTTCCCACTCCAGCTGTATTGAGGCATGACGGTCCTGCAGGTTATTGTTTTAGGTACAACAGAGTGTATTTTTGGGTCTTCCTCTGTGGTGGGTGCCATTGGGTGGGTACCAGAAAAAAGTAGACTTGGGAATTCTGGAATCATCCATGTGCAGCACATGTCCAAGGTAGCTCCATCTGCGCCTTTGTATGGTCTTGCTAAGGGATGGTTGACCTTTGACGTTTCTATTGTGCTCGTTTGTTACCTTCTTGGTTCAATGGATGCCAAAAAATGTACATAGGCACATATTTTCAAATGACTGAATTCTCCTCTCTTGTTCTTGATTGAGATACCATGTTTCAGTCGCATAGAGGAGGACGAGCAGGACGTTGCTGTTGAACAGGCAGGGCTTAAGCTGGACAGAGAAAGTACTTGATCTCCAAAATTTTTGGAGTCTGTTGAAGATGCTGCTAGCCTGCCCAATTTGGGCAATGACTTCTTTGGTTGTGGATTCTGTATTCTCAATGGTGCTGCCTAGATATTTGAAATGGACCACTAGTTCCACATCATTATTGCCGCATTTGATGTTCATTGGTGAACTGCTAGTTGCCATGCCTTTGGTTTTACTGGGGTTGATATTGAGGCCAAAACCTTCTGCTTTTTGTTGGATGATCAAGAGCAGTGCTTGAAGCCATGATTTGCAGGTTTTGAGGATGGCAATATTGTCAGCAACTTCTAGGTCGCTCAGCAGGCAATCATTTAGATGCAGCTCAGTTGAGTCAATGCTCCTCAGTACAAAATTTATGACGATTGCAAACAGTAGAAGGGATCTTCTGCTGTTAGTGATAGAAGGGAGTCACCCCTGTTTCACCCCGGAGAGGATGGGAAATTTGCGTGAATTTCCCTCTCCTGTCCTTGCACAACAGGTTGTATCTTCATACATCACCATGATGAGATTTACTATGATATCAGGGATACCATAGTGGCAAAGGAGCTTCCAGAGTGACTGTCGGTCTAATGAGTCAAATGCCTTTTTGAAGTCTATGAAGATCATGTAGAGTTTATTGCGCCATTTGCAGCTCTCCTTTATGAGCATTTGCAGTGTGAATATTAGGTTCATGCAAGAGCAGTTTGGGTGGAAGTCATGCTGTTCTTCAAGCAGGTATTCCTGTAGGTGATGTTGTATTTGGGACAGGATAATGTGGGACAACAATTTGCCAGGAATCAAGAGCAGGGTGGTACCTAGCCAGTTGTTACAGAGCATGGCATCGCCCTTCTTGAAGAGCTTCACAAGTGTACTGTGACGCCATTCTGAAGGTAATTTTGTTGTTGTACAGATGGTTACAAAGAAGTTTTTTCAATAGGTGACACAGGTGTGCATGGAGCATTTCAGCATTTCTGCTGTGATGTGATCTTCTGGTAATCTGCTGTTTTTCAGCATTTGACTGCCTTCAGAATTTCGTCTTCAGTCGGGGGCTCGGTGTTGATGTCTAGCAAGATCTGAGAATCTTCAGGGATGGAGATTGGTTCGTCCGGGGGGGGGGGGAGGGTCTGTTCATTATTTTGTCAAAGGTTTTGGCCCACACCTCCTTCTTCTCTTCAGGACTGGTAACCAGAATGCCGTTTTTGTTCTTCACTGGACCATTGCTGGCTCTCTTCTTCCCAATGATCTCGTTTCTTATATTGCACAGTGACCTGCTGTCTCTGTTCTAGGCAGCCTCTTCAGCTTCTGTGGCCTTTGCTTCATAGAAATGGCATTTGTCTCGGCGCGCGTTCTTTTTGACAGCTTTGTTAGTCCGTCTGTAATTCTTGGTCTTGTAGATCTGATTCACGTCATGGCAGGCAAGGATCTAAAGTTTTGCGACTTTTCTCTCCTCTATGAGCTGCCAAGTGCGGTCTGATAGCCACTGGTCCTTTGGTTTCTTGTGGTGCACAAGGGTCTTGCCTGCTGACTCAATGTAGAGGATCTTTATCTGGTCCCATATCATCTCCTGGTCATCTTGGTTACTGATGTAGAGTGCTTTGAACTTGTTACAAAGTTTGGTAACAAACTTGTGCCTGGTCGTTTTGTCTAGTAGCTTGTCAGAATCAAATTGGGGTTCTGAATAAGGGTGCCTTTTTCTCATTCCTCTTCAACTTTAGGGAGAATTTGGTTACTAGCAGGTTTTGGTCTGATCCAGTGTCCACGCCTCTATATGCTCTCACATTTTGTATACTGGAGAGGAACTTCTGGCTGACCAATCTGGATTCTAACTGCGCCACCAGGGGAGGTACATGACCACTTGTGGACGTCTCTTTGAGGAAAGAGGCTGCCTCCTACCACCAGATTATTGGCCATAGCAAAGTCAATCAGCATTGTTCCATTCTTGTTATGCATGCACATGCCATGCCTACTGAGTGCCTGTGGGCAGTAGGACTCGTTGTTACCAACGATGTCATTTAAGTCGCCAAGAACACACATGATGTCATGTTTTGGAATGTTTTTGACCACTGCCTGTAGAGTGTGGTAGAATTCTTCTTTGGTCCCAACTTCTGCGACGTTCGTGGGGGCATAGTAGACTACTACAGAAAGTTTTGCTTGTCACCCAGTGAAACGTTCTACGAGAATTTTGGCGATATGGCAGTCTATTTCAAGAGAGATCTTGAGGTTTCCCTTGTCATGATGAGTGCAACTCCTTGTTCATGCCTGCTTTTGGTGCCACTGTAGAGGATTGTAGAATGATTGTCAATTTGTTTCTCTCTGGAGCCAGTCCATCTTACTTTGGACAGTGCCAGGATGTCTAGATGGTATCTACACATCTCCTGGCGTACTTGTTTGGTCTTTGATAGTTGGGACATTGTGCAGACATTCAAAAATCCAAATTTTAGGTTGTTGTTGGCTTTTAAAAATCGTGTCCGGGGCATGCGTTTGTCGTTGTAGATAGGGGTTCTGATCCGAGGCTCTTCCTTAATGTTTCTGTTGCAAGAAAATGTTTCCCCAGGGGATTACTCCTCTGGTTCCCGAGAACGGATTGCAAGTCCTTTGCCCAACCCTCCTCATTTGTCCAGGCATGGGCCTTGCTGCTGAGAGGCACGATTTGTGCGTCCAACAGGCAGAGTTAAATGTCACCCTAGTATAAAAAAATAAATTTTTATCCACATTTGTTTAACATTTATTCTTAATTGTGTGTTGGCACCACTGCAATGACTTTAGCAACTTCGATAAGGTTGATGGGGTTTTATTCTGTTTTGACATCACTTCTGATTTCTAAAGCTGTGTTTATAAGCAAACTTTGAAATGGCAATTGTTTCAACACATTCTCTAAAACTAATAAAAATGCTTGTGGATTCCATGCTTTTTTTTCAGAAATTTGATAGGAAAAGTATAGAAAACTTAAAGAAGTGAATATAAAGGTTAGCTGCCTGCAAAATGTGCTGCCTATTATCATTCTGCATATTAAGATGTAAGAATTGTTTTCTTAACATGTTTCCTTATGTGGAAGTAGCTATCTAGGCAATTGCCATAATTCTATTTTCAAAGCTAAAACCTGAGAAAAAGAAACTAAAAACTGAAAAATAGGGTTTAATGTTGTGTCAAAATTTCAATAGGTAATAGACCTGTTAAGCACACCAATTTACAAAACTAGTAAGTAAAAAGATGATTAACATAATAGCTTGGCAATACCTTCCCAGAGTATTTTTTTGCCCTGGGTTCAATGCTTAAAGTTAGATTTTACTGACCTAATCCCTTTCCGAAATAGCAAAAAATAGCTTGTCTAGAATTTTATCATTTAATAACTTGTCAGGACAACTTTTTAAAAGGAGGTTTCAGCCATTTGTGCTAGACCAATGTAGATTTTTCATGTAGCCTTCTAGTTTTTCAATAGGCTTGTATTTTAGCTTTGGATGATGTATCTTTAATTTCTATAGGATATTTCTCTAGCCCTATTTCCTATCATCTATGTCCAAGAATAAGGTTGAGTTAGGACAAAATGTTTTTGCTATTCCAGGATTCCTAGTTGTTTTAGGCTTAGTCTTCTTGACATTCCACTCAATGTCCTACTTAGACTGATTTTAACCCCCCCCCCCCCCACTATTCTCACTGATGCCAACAGCCCTAGCCTGGTCTGCTTAAATTTGAAGGTCTTATTAGTTTGAATGGTCTAGGTTTCTACTTTAGATGTTCTCTAAGTATTAGAGCACAATTGGGGTAAATTTGGAGATGTTTCTATGGTAAAGGTCTAGACTTTCTGTTATTGAGAAGAAAACATGTAAATAAAACAATTCTTAGGCTACTTCATAATATGCAGAATAATTGTAGCTACCACGTTTTGAAACCAGCTCCACAAAAATTTACCCCTCCCTTCTTCCCTTATGTGAAATTATAAAGCCTGTAAAACGAAAAGAGTAGCAAAAAAAAAACAGGGAAAAAAGGGTGTTTGCTCATGTTCTGCTGCCTTCCTATAGGCTTTGATCCTAAATAGGGGTAATAAAAATTCTAATTTGTCTTTGAGTGATCCCTTTAAAAAATTTCCACAAATGTTTTTTTCTATATGATTTGGTTGGAGTAGAAATAAAAAATCAGTCTTCATAATGCTGAATTGTAAGTAAACAGCAATGCCATCAATAACAGAATAATAAGAACCCAAATATTGATAACATTAATTCACATATTAAGCATCTTATGGTGATTCCAAATATGTATCTGTTTGGAGTTTGGAGTCAAATCCTCAAATTATTGGTATATCAGATACTTTGAATAATTATAGAAAAAATAACGAAAACAATTGAAAAAGATGGCATTCTTTATCCAAACCTGCAATCAAATTTAGCAAGTATGCGTACTAATGAGCCAATATCTGAAGTTGATGTAACAAGAAATGTTTTATTTTGTATTTTAGCCCTGAACGAATATGTTTTTTGTGTCTTATTATAATTTCCTTGATTTTTTAACCAAAAGTAACTGTATTGGTCTAGCTCTACACTCTAAGAAAGCTATAATTTGTAATAGATATGTGGTATAAAACCATCTAATATATTAGTGATTAATACCCAAAATTGAAAAAAAAAATTAAGGCACTAAAATTCAATGAAGAATTTCTTAGTCTTAGTTTTAATGCTATAATTCAAACAACCTATTTTGAAAATGCTTTACTTTCTATAACTACGTTTTCTTAAAACATTAAATGTATTGGTGTTTGATAACCAAGTAAAAAAATATATGTGGGCTTTAATAATCTCTGTCCAACGCTTCAGCATTGCTCCATAAAACTGAATGCTAGGAATGCTTATCTTATTTTCAATAAGTAGGCTGCTTTTATATACTTTTTTGTAATTACTTAGTTTTTTTTTTTCATTTCTATATTTACTTGACGATACTGATTTCAAAACCTCTAAAATAATATTTGTTACTAAGCATTGCCACCCTTCAAAAACAAAACCAAGAGCTATGTTGGTATTTGTTTTCAGTTTTCTGCTCAAGCATCAAAATATTGGATTGCAATTTAAATATTGGACAAAATTTGGACATACTGTTCTTACAAATTTTGTGTTGAATAGTATTCTTCTTCAATTAGTCCACCAATAATTGTGCTACAGAATTTTTGGGAGATGAAGAGGTTAATCTTCTTAATATGTTCCACTGTATATCCTACTTTGACAGATTTTCAACCCCCCCCCACCCCGCCCCACCATTCTCACGGACGTCTTGATAAGCCAACAGCCCTAGACTAGGCTACTTAAAATTGAAGGTCTTGCTATTATGGGTGGCCTATATTACTACTTTAGATGTTATCTAGGTATTAGAGCACAATTGGAGTAAATTTGGAGATGTTTCCATGGTAAAGATCTAGATTATCTATTATTGAGAAGAAAATATGTAAACAATTCTTTGACTACTTCATAATATGCAGAATAATTGTAGCTACCACGTTTTGAAACCAGTTCCGCAAAAATTTACCCCACCCTTCTTCCCTGGTGTGAAAAATATAAAGTCCAAATTGTGTATTTTCAATGGGAACCCACAAGGGGGGGGGGTATGAACCCCTGGAAAACTGGGAATTTGAGGTATAAGAAAATCGAAGTACAGAGAAAAGAGTAGCAAAAAGCATGGAAAAAGTGTGTTTGCTGCCTTCATATAGGCTTTGATTCTTAATAGGGGTATTGCAAATTCTAATTAGTTTTTCTCTGAGACACTGAAGGTTCCCATATATGGGAGTATCCTCTCTTATGGAGGATACTCCCGCATTCTTTGTTTTTTTTCTGTTCTTTAAACTTAAAAAAAAAATAAACTTGTCAATTATTAGCGCCTTTGTCACATTACCCCCCTTCCCCTAAGATTTTGCTCTAGATCTAACTTTTCAAATATATACTCTGTTTTTTTTTCAATATTCAACACAGTTACTCATGTTAAACTGGATATATTTGAGGCTACTTAGCACAATTGGTACTACAATGGACCAAAAAAATGGGAAAAAATAAGAGAAAAATATATTATTAAGGCAATAAATGGGTTTATCAGGAGAAGGGAGTACACTGTAAGGGTAAGACTATTATCTTGAAAATGAGCATAAACTAAGGAATTCATTAGCAACAGAAATGACTTACAACCCCCTCATCCTTAATGTACAAGTATATACTCTGAATGCAATAGATTTTCTATTATTTTGAAAAAACCGTTAGAACAATTTGTGTTGTTGTATTCATAAAAAAATTTGTGAAAAAATAGATATGATGCAATCAAACCCTCTAAGTAATAACAGATCTCGTTAAGCGAAAGCATAAGACACCTCTGAGCGTATCATTATTTCAAATATAATTTTTACTTAAATGGGACAAATAACCAGGCTTAGTAAATGTTTTCTGGTACAATAGTTTTGATCTGAATATTTTAAACTTAAATTTCAATGAGTCGAAATTTGTTTTTTTCTACATTAATTTCTTCTTTTTTTTTTTTTTTTTTTTTTTTTTTTTTTTTATACTGAACCTTTTTTCTTAATGGGATCATTCTGATTCCCACAAATAAAAGGAGAATAGTATCTATCCGTGTCTCTGAAATTTTGGGCGTAAGTGCCTGGCTTTGTGGATTAGTAGATGCAAAATCTTCCTATACTCCCAACAGTTTGAGATATGTGAAGTTATGATAGACATAATTATAATTTAAAGTGCTAACTTTTTTTGGAAATAACGAGTGATTTTTAGACTGAATAATATAGTTGATTGCTATAAATATAAAAACAAATGGGAAAATACTTTGACAACCTTAAAAGAAGAGATAAAACTGCACTGACATCTGTCAAAGGGAATATGAGAATATTGTGGAGAACAAAGAGATGGGTGGGCCCAAGTGAATGGTTAAGAAATAAATTTACTAATAGAGGTGTTAAATGAAATGGGAAGAGGAACGAGGGATTGAAAGAAAACAGAGGGATAATGTAAGAGATAGAATAGAAGATGTTCGAGATTATTTGGATCTTGCTTTTGCTTATATTCCTTTAGAATTCTAATGTAATCCTTTATTTAGTTTATTCATCAGAAAGGAAACCAAACCATTAATATACGTATATTCTTTTATATCGAGGAGTTTTTCGAGAGCTCCCATGAACGATTAGCCAAAATTTCTAATTTCAAATCAACAAACAAATTAATTAAATATTCTGTTTCTCAGCCTATTAGGAGGAGTAAAACCCCAACCACATAGCCCAAATGAAAGAACTAAAAGAATCAAGAGTAAAAAATTCCCCTTTAGTATTTATCTGCGGAGGGAATATTTCATTGAGAGAGGAGGTTCCTAAGGGGAATTTTTGGTGAAGGGGTGAATTTTTTCCAGTTGAATTATCTAACAGAGAAAATTTTCTGCAAAAGAGAGCTTGCTTCAAAAGCTCATTTTTTTATTATCTGTTGCTATTTTTTCTTAGCTCTTGCTATGAGTTGGTGGAGATCCTTGTCAAAATATTTTTTTTTATTCTCTCTTTTTTTGCCCAATGGTTGAAAATATCCGTTGATTTCTAGATAATAATTTCTTGTTTATTGTATCACCTCATGCATCTTTTTGTATTTTTTTTTTTGCAAAAGCCTTTTATTTCTAGAAGTGAATGCATTTCTTCTCAAATTAAAGCCTATGCAGAAAGCTATAATTTGACGCTATTTTCAGGCCTATCTAAATCAGGATGGTGAAAAATCTGTTCTTTTTTGTCAAAAAGTAATGTCAATAAAACCCTACATTTTACGCGTCAATTTTATAATATTAATTTGGATTTTCTTATCATTCATACAAGTTTAATCTAAAAAAATGCAGAACAAATTGTGAAAATATAATTGGGTAGATGGATAAAATAGATTCAAGATTATTTATTAATAACAAAACTAACTCGTTAAGTTATGGGAAAAAGTTTCAATCTCCTTAAAAAAAAACAGTAATCAATCAGATGATCAATATAGAAAAAAAACCTTTTGCCAGCTTTGCCTCTTACTCAGACTATCAATCTTGGGTTTTTCTTCAATTAGCCATGGCCCTTAACTCTTTTATTCCAAGGCCACCAAGTTGATTTTAGTTCTAAAATCTATTTCTTTTAAATTTCCCTAAAGATGGAGATCCATTATAGGTGAGAAAGAAAAAGGACTATAAATAAATCCGTTTGTCAGTTGACTTTTGACTATTAAATGAAGGATATTAACTTAATTTAAGAATGTTTGGATTTCATAGTTTAAATTATGTTATGAAAGAGAGAGAAGAAGAAGAGGTAAAAAGTAAAACAACAGAAAAAACACATCAATTTAATTATATTTAAAAGAAAATTACAATTCCAAACAACTTTTTGAACAAAATTGAACATTTAAGTATAATTTTAAATAAAACTGAAATTAAACTAAAAAACAATACATTTTTTCTTGATTCCAGTGTGAGGCGCTACAACTTTGAAAACTGAAGCCTGTTTTTTAATTTAAAAGGTTGAAGTATTTATTTACGGACGTTAACAGTCCATAGGAAAAATTTTTGTACTAAAATCAATAATATTGTTCTTATTTGATAAATTTTAAATTTCAGCAAATGACTCACCCCAAATTCATCTGTCCAAAATGTCCGTTAGACAAATCACAACCATACCATCTAGAAGGAAATATCTTCTCCATGCGATCATGCTGACAAGCGATCTAGATCTGCGTTTTCCCAGTTGGAGCAACTGTCAAAAGTTGCCAGAAGAGCCTACCTGGTGTTGGTTACTACCTGAAGAAAACATAGAGATTGGCAAAATATATAGTCAGTGTTCTTGCTGTTACCTAACGGTGCAATTGAAGCTGAAACCGATATGACAGGTATAAATACATCTGGGAAAGCTTAGCTTTAAATAAAAAAGAAATATGGTTGTTTAGCCATTGAGGGGGAGGGGAGTGGAGGGGAGGCGGCTTTTGAGAGGTGAAAATTAATCGAATAAAAGGTATTACATACACAAGAGCTACTCTCCATGTTGAATTATTATTCAAGTTTTTAACACATTTGAAATAGTGTTTTTTCCCAATATTCATCACAGTCAGTCATTTTAAACTTGATATATTCGAGGCTACTCAGCACAATCGGTACTACGACAGACCAAACAATGGAAAAAAACACAGAAAAATATGATATTAAAGCAATAAATGGGTTTGTTAGGAGAATGGAGAACACTGTCAGGATAGGAAGTTTTATTTATAAAACGAGCATACACTAAGTGATACTAACCGCAGAAATGACTTTCCAACCCCCTCCCTTTTAATGTGCAAATATATACCCTGAATTGCATATAGGTAATAAATTTCCTATTATTTAGAAATACCATAAGAACAATTTTTATTGCAGTGTTGTTAACAAAATGTCAGACAAAATAGATACTACGCTGCCAAACCGTATAAGTAATTACAGATCTAAAAAGCGAAAGTATAAAACACCCAAAGAGTCCTATTATTTCAAACTATCATTTTTACTAAAATGTGACAATTAACCAGGTTTTGTAGTACTTTTGGTAAATTAGTTGTGATCTGGATTTATTAATCACAAGTCTCACTGGGTCAAAATTTGATTTTTCCTACATTCATTTCTTTTTTTTTTTTTTTTTTTTTTTTTTTTTTTTTTTTTTTTTTTTATTTTTATTATTATTACAGCCTATTTTCTGAATCCGATCAATTTTGAATCCCACAAATAAAAGGAGAATAGTATCCATCCGTGTCTCTGTGCGTAAGTGAAGGCTCTTTGAACCTCACTCCTATTAGAACCATGACCGTTTTTCAAAATGAATGTTTTTTTGTTTGCTTTGTTTTTACTGCCGGTTGCCCGAGATCCTTGTCGAAATATCTGTTTTTCTTTTAACCTTTCTTTATTTCCCCAAGGATTAAAATCACCCTCGATTTCTAGATTATAATTCCTTGTTTTTGTCAAATGTCATGCAGCTTTTAAGTAAAAAATTTTTTTTTTCCAAAAGCCTTTTATTTCTAGATGTGCATCTATTTCCTATCAAAAGTCCTACCTATACAAACAGCTGTAATTTGACACAAGTTGCATCTGAGTTCAAATTTCAAAAGAAATTCTTTTGTCTTTTTTTTCAGAATAGTAACGTCAACAAAACCCTACGTTTTATGCGCCACATTTATGATTTTAATTTGAAATTTCTTATGATTCATACAAGTTTAATTGAAAAAAATGCAAAACATTGTGAATATATAATTCAATTTAACCTCTGGGGCTGACATAGCTCCCAAGAGCTGGGGGGTAAGAGTTGTAAGTTGTGACCTAGGGGCATCTAAAGTTATTTTCGATGGGGTTGTCATATCAACTTTGATAATGGCTCATTTGTTTTGAAATTTCTAGTTTTATTTTAATAGTGAAAAGTGATTAGAAGGCAACTAGCCACCTAACGCTCTTTCCCCCGAAGTGTATCTGGCTAAAATTTTGAGATCAGCCTTTTGTTAATTGAAGTCCACTTCTTATATAACAATGCCTCTGGGGTTGCCACAGTCCCCTAAGGTTTGGGAAAGGGTGTCCTGGGGCATATAAGGTTATTGCCAATGGGGTTGTCATATAGATTTTGGATAAGGCTCATTTGATTGGGAATTTCAAGTTCTATTTTCACTTTTTTAGAGGTAAAATTGACAGGTTTCCCACGCATCCTTCCCCCAGCTAGTCCTTGTGTTTTATGACAATTACCCTTGGATTAACAGATCCCCTCAGAGCACGAGGGAAAGAGTTTTAAGTTTTGTCCTGGGAGTATGTAAGATTATTATAGAGGGAATGGTCATATCAAATTAGAAACAGTCTGATTTGATATGGAAAGTTCTAGTTTTCTTTTTAAGAGTCAAAAGTGATCAGTGGGCAACTAGCCCCCCCCCCTCCAACACCCTTTCCCCCAAATATATCAGACAAACTTATTTTCATCCAGAGGGCCATCGAATATTTTGATCAAATTTGAATGATTTAAATATCTGATCAAAATTTTAGATAGCTTTTTTTAATAGTCCACTTGTCATATAACAATGCCTTTGGGGTAGACACAGCCCCTCAGATCTTTGGGGAAAGGGTTATAAGTGGTGTCCTTAGGACTTGTAATCGTATTGTAAAAGCCTGTGAAATTCGCCTGAAAATTTGTAAAATTTAAAATTTACCGAAAACTAAATATATTTTGAACGTTTTAAGTTTTATAACGCTCATAATTCCAAAGTTGCCTAAGCTTTGAAAAACGGATGTCAGTATATACTAAACCATTAGTCTATGTTGTTCATTACTTCCCAGTAATTCTGCTTAATGTGATTATTTTCATTTTTTCTTCTATTATGACAGATAAAAACATACGAATCGAAATGAAATTTGTTAATTGTATGATTCATTTTTGTTTAAAGCTTAAATTGTTATTTAACATTATTTTTTCTCGTTTTTTATTTAATATAGCTCTTTACTTTTCTATGAAAAACTTCTTTGTTGGTAAGATTTTAAAAATTAATTTTTCAAAAACAAAGTGGATTTTTGCTGGGTTTTCTTTAATAGTTTTTTTTTAAAAGTCAATTCTCCCTCCTCTTGACTAAAGGCTAACAAAAAGATTACATATCAAAAATAAAATGGATGTTGTCTTGTCACAGATAATATTTTAGCATTTATTCCCAAGTTTTTTTAATAATGATTTTTTATCGGTTTAGTCTTTCCTTTCAGTTTCTATGCATCATTTGGGCTAAATATGGGACCATTTGGGTTGGGTGGGGATGGGATATTTTAACAACCAACTGGATTGGTATATTTGAAAAAAAAAAAAAACACGACAAAAGGAATTCAGTAGTGTGTCAACTTTCCCTATATCAATTATGAATTTTCGTATTAATTTACCAGAATTGCTGTTGATATGCTGTATTTCCTTTTGTCTGTCCATTGTTGTTGCCTCCCATGTGTTGGTATTGTATGGGGCGGGCACAATGTGTAGGAGGTTCGGTTGGAACCCCTTTAATGTGTAACTTTTTCTGGTTTCACATTCCATTTACTTCAGCCATATTCTTGTTCCCTCCGAGCCTTTAATCTCTCAAAATAACAATTTTGGGGACATTTATAGGAACGTGCAATGTCATCGAGTCACCAAGTTCTATAGGGATCCCCTGGAAGAAGATTGGGTTTTTACAAAGTGAGCCAGGGTTAAATATCTTCGAGTGTTACCTTTATAAATGTATGATTATGGTAAGAACACAGGATAAGACTCGTTTTTTTTATAATTTACTTTTAACTTTTTGTTATTTTTTTCGTTACCCTAGTAGCTAAATATCTCGACACATGTCCATATGACTATGGACTGAAACAAGTGTCATTTCGAACAGTCAAACCAGCTGGTAGAATGTAACACGTTCGATACTATGTAAGAAGTCGGACTGTTAGATTGCATGTTGTATACTTATTTTAAAGGGCAACACAAGTCATATCTGAGCCTTTGACAATGCAGCAGCCCCCCGCTCAGAACTAAGGGGGCAGGATCTTTCAATCCTTTCACTTTACATTTCACAAAAGTTCCTTGTAATAATATTAATCTTAAAAATATATTGAATCTGTAGTAAATAGACAACTTATTTCTTCAGAAGTAAGGGAGGAGGAGATTATAGGACCCTATATAGAGAGTAGCTCTTGTATATGTAAGACTTTTCCATTTTTCAGGGCAAATTTTTAACAAAAAATAGATTGATGAAAAGCCTTGCTAAAATGATCTACAAGTGGAACAGGAGGCTGGGGCATACCATAGTTTTCAATGTCCATATTTTTCTCTTTAATATTACATATTGTTATAAGCATTTTTGTCTGAAAAATTGGTAAGTGGATAAAATTAGAAAGAAGTAAATATTACAAAACGCATGAAGAGGTGCAACTTTTGATAGTTTTGCTTTTCATCTTATCCCTAGTAAAAAGAAGTTGAAATGTTTTAAATTTAAAGAACACAAATAATTTAGTTTAACCGAAGCTAGTTTAGGATAAGGCTATAGAAGCCTGCATAGAGTGTAGTTTATGTATATATATTGATCAATTCTCTTCAGTCAAATCATTTTGTTGGGGAAGTAAGGTATTTGACCGATGTTAAACTTCAGTTTGTTGTGTTTTACCCTACGTTTTTTTAAACAGAGGGTTTTTTAATACAGCAATACCCGTCTTATACGAGTAAAGAAAAATCAAAATAGAAATTCAAGCAAAAAATGGGCATAGGTACGGACATAAAAAGGGTAGTGCATACCCACCGTTTACAATGATTTTCGTTTGGTTAACGTTTTTCTCTCCAATTTTTTCAAAGTGCCCATCTTTTTTGGGGTTCTCAAATAGGCTGGGCAACCTTAGTTACAAGGCCACTTTCAAAAATGTCAATGGAGATGCTGAACTATATAAAAAAATACTTAGTGGATGTAGGGTCTCAAAAAATTGCATCAGCAATGTCTTAGGGAAGCCTGTTAGTACTAATAAAAAGTTTCAGGGCATAATTTGGGGAATGTTTAACTAGCAGAAAACACGATATGGATCATTATTGTCAAAAATATGGATCTGCAATAAATCAGAAGCGGCTGAAGATATCAATTTGAATCTTTCATGGAATGTTCTAGAAATAGTGAACTAAATTATAAGGCATTGTGTACCTCCAGGTGTTCTAAATTAGCTTTTGTGAGATCTTAGGAGCGGCTAATGGAAATAAGTTTGTACTTTCTGGGAATATTGTGGTAGAAATAGAACTTAATCAAAAGACACACTATGTGCTTCCTAGTTTTCAAGAGGGCATATTTGTAATATTGTGGGGATTTTTAATGGCATTATATTGAAACATTCAGGGTACGATAATTAGGGTAATGAAAAATGTCAAACGAGGCTTTGCGTCGTAGATCCGTATAACAGGTGGATTTGCAATGTCTCTGGAATAGCTAAAGGTATCTTGTTGAAACTTTCATCAAGTTTTGAAACAGATGTTGTACTATGTATCAATATTGTCAAAAATATATATATCTGTAGTATTTCAGGAATATCTATGGGTATTGAACAATTGTTCATATGGTTTAGTAGAACCATATTTTAACCCATGCATCTTTTTATACTTGATACACTGCTTTAAATTGAAACGTTCAGGGTACTGTAATTAGGATGCTGAACAATTTTGAAAAAACACTTTTTGTCCCAGCTCTATACAATAGGTGGATTTGAAACGTCTCTGGAATGGCTAAGGGTATCTTGTCATTAACTGTGTTATACACAGTTTAGTTCAACAGTCACAATTCACTTTCAATTAATGGTGAGAAGGCTGTTGAAGTCTCTTCTAGTGACGGAGGTATATCCAAGTTGTCTAAGGGTGCAACTGCAAAATATCAGAAATGCCTAAGTGCATTAAGCTGATATTCAGTGCCTGAAGAGGGGTATGTTTTGCAAAATCATAAGACAGTATATGGACATACTCTGTGTAAATGGTGTACCTGTAATATTTCAGGAAAATCTAAAGGTATTAAGTGGCAGACTATGACTACGTATTGATTTAAATCCAAATAAACTATTTACTTCCAATTTTTCACAAGGGGACATCGTCAACATCTCGGCAATAGCTAAGGATAATCAGTTAAAACTGTCAGGGAACAATGAGGGTAATATCCAACTAAATCCTAAGACTATATATACACACGTTTTAGAAAACGTTTAGATAATATACGGTATTTATTTTAAAAAAATCGCTATCACAAGCCCACAAATGGCCAAATTAGGTCTTTGAAATCGAAAAATCACATGGTTACACGAACACTGGCAAAACTACAAAAACAACAACGAAAGAGAAAAATTATCATGAATAATCAATTGTGAGTAAATAATTTAGCTGTAAAAAGTCAATGAAAAAGTTAAAACGATAAAAGCTAATCCAAGTAAACTTAAACAGATACAAGTATGAAAAAAAAAAATGATAAAGGACATTAAAAAAAGGGGAGGGAGAAATAAGTGAATAAGAAAAAATGAGATAAAAATATACATAGAAATTAAAAGGCACACTAAATAAGTGTCAATAATTCAACTGCATAAAGTAAATAAAAAAGTTAATAAGATATAAACTGGTAGAAGAGGGGGAGGGGTGGACAAAAATAAGCGAATAAACACAAAAAGGGAAACGAAATATACAATATATAAAAGTTAAAAGGGATACAAAAAAAGAGTTGGGGGGGGGGAACAAACAAAAATGCAAGAACATGGACCGGACCATCAGACAATAAAAAAACTAAAAAAAGGCGAAACTTGTGGGATATTTATTCATTTTTCTGTGATGAAAGGGGGAAATTTTTTTTTAATATCTGGATGCAATGAAGCGAATGGGGGACAAAATAGGGATAGGCTCTAAAACAGCCCCAAACGTCTGTAATCTGGGTTGGGAGTTAATTATTACAAACTTAGAGGTTTGACGACTATTTTTTTTTTCTGACAAATCTTAATTATAATTTTTATTTGGTTTTCTACTAGTTCATCCAGGGGCAAGTAATTTCGAGTGAAAACTATATAAATTTGGGACTTAAAATTATGTCGTTTTATTTGGATTTGTTCCTATCATCATTTTTATCACCCATAACACAAGTATGTATTATATAAGAGAACTCGATAAAAATTGCTTTAGATAATTTAGCTTTGAATCACTTTTTCTCACCCTTAATTAATGCATACATTATTAAATATTGTGAACTTGTATCCTATATTTGATGTTAAGTACATTTAAATTGAAATTGAAAATTTTATACTAGTATTTACTGATTTTTTGCCAAAATAGACAATTAAATTTTTTCCAAGTCCGTATTAAATATTTTTGGAAGCAACTAATCAAATATACCAAATTTTTGAAACGAAATACAATATTTGTAGTAAATTCTCAACTATAAAATATAAAAATTGATACTTATTTTATTTTGACCGGACACTTATTTTTATTTTGACCGACACTTATTTTACTGTCAACGCTACCTATGTTTGAAATACATGCTGTTTTTTTCCTTTAAGATTCCTTTCCGGCTTGATTCCACCGCCTTTTAGGAATCTCTCCCGTTTGGTAGCCGAACAGAATCTTCCACTTACAAGACTATCTGCACAGATCCATAATCGACATAAGCCAACAATGAGGCTGGATTTTTCGCCTGACATCGTCTGCGCTAAGGCTTACAATA
Organism: Artemia franciscana; assembly: GCF_032884065.1. Lineage (NCBI taxonomy): Eukaryota > Metazoa > Arthropoda > Branchiopoda > Anostraca > Artemiidae > Artemia > Artemia franciscana. The sequence goes on along the minus strand of NW_027063379.1, from coordinate 1,235,544 downwards.
CCCTACCGCTTGAACTGAGAGGTAGGAGCTGCCTTGCTTCTTTCAAAAAGAGAATAAAAAATTATCTTGTTTTGAACTAGTTTTAATTGAATAAAGAATTTAAATATTTATGTGATTTTAGCCATAATTGAGTTTTTTTGTGTGAGGATTGGAGTGGTTTACTCCTGGATGAAAAGGCGGGAACTTGTAAGGATGTTTTAGTTGGTAGGGGCCATAGTTGTATCGAGAAGTGGAGGCAGAGCCATACTGTGTATTTAGTTTTGAAGCAATAAGGGACTCAGCATGCATTTGTTGCATAGAGATGAGAGATTATGTATGTTATAACTACTATAATTTTTTTTTTTATAAACCCGAGTGAACTGAACTGATCTAAAACTTTACCTCTTGTAAGGGACAGGTGCTAAACATTTATTATTGTTTTACAGGGACGTAATGTCATCGAGTCGCCGAGTTCTATTGTAATCCCCTTAAAGAGGATTGCATGCTGGCAGTAATTCTACATTTGACTGCGCATGCTTTTGCGAGGCTCTTAGTACTTTTGTTGACAGAAGATCGGGGGTGAGTAAGGTATTTAAGCCTTATATAAAATGCACATTAACTCCAACTAGATTAAAATTTAATTATTGGCCATCTGAATAACAAATAATAGTCTGCAAACCAACAGTACATCATTAAAGGAAGGGAAACCGGTTGTGGTAGTTCATTATATAGTATTTTGATACCTGAATAGAACAAGGTGAACATCCCTGTCGATCTGTTTTTATGGTCTTTTCCAATATACAAATCAATTAATGTGCAAATCCTCCCTCGTCTTTTTTATGATATTCAGGATGTTTCTGCTAATCACATAATCAGCTAATCTCAACCTCATTGCTAATAAGCTAATCCCATTTACTTGTATTTTTATCTCCATTTTAAAATTATTTTCTGTATTATTTATTATACAAAAAGAATATAATCAGTTAAATATAGAAACATAGGGGTGTGATTGCATTGATTAAATGAGATAGTTCTAGGGTTAAATATGACAAAATCATTGGAGAAGGGTAATTGAGGCATTTATTATGTAAGAAAACTTTACAAAAATTCTTTTTATAAAATTTACCGTTGTATCTTTTTTTCTTACCCTTAATTGATGCATTCGTTTTAATATATTGGAATATGTGTGTTATATTCCGTGTTTAATTGAAATTGAAAATTTCCAACTAGTATTTACTGATGATTTCGTAATTTTTTTTTTTTGCCAGAATAGACTTCAAATTTTTTTTTGTCAGGTCTATATAAAATATTGTGGATACAATGAATCGGATATGCCAAATTTTTGAGGCAAAAATGAATATTTCGTGTTAAATTCATAAGTATAAAATATGACAATTGATAATATAATTTTACTGGCATTTCATAGTCAACGCTACCTATGTTTCAGATATACGTTTGTTTTTTATAAAGAATATAGATGGCAATATCAGATTCTTATAAATGACAGATTTGTTGTATTTCCAATCCCAACGTGCCATCACAACTTTATGTTAGTATTGTTTGGATAAGTAGTAGTAGTAGTAGTAGACAGGTTTAATAGCAAAAACTTGACAGCTATCGCTGATATGTGTTTCTTTACATCATATTCAAAATCAAACTACGCTTGTAAATATAAATAAAATGATATAAATTAAATGATAAAGCTAACGAGTGAATATGATGGCTGAGCCCATTATTCTATCATTTTGTTTCTTCAACTCAAAACATAATAATTAAAATCAGGTTTTGCTAGACCCAATGCTATTCTATCAACATCTTCCTTTTCTCTGGTTTCATTTATATTATATACATTTCAACAGCATTTACCCCTATTTATCTTTTCAAATAAATAGATGTCATTCGCTTAAAAGGAAAGTAAAAATTCCATACGTACTATAATTTTTTTTTTTAAATCCTCGATCACTCTTCATCATTGTGTTATATTCTTTCCAAATTCGATGTATAATCTCTAAAGTTTGTTGCATATACTACTGTTTTTCTCACCGCGTTAGTTTTACCATTTTCTTAAAGCAGTAAATGCATACAGTTTTTTGTTAATGTTCACTTTTTGTTGTTTTTTTAATAAGAATTTTGCAAACTTCAAGTTTGAACGGTCGCATTAAATTCTCAAAACTGTCTACTGTAGATTCTTTATTGCTTTTTTCACATTATATTTCACAATATAGGGTCTGTTTTCTTTCTGCAAAAGCTATAGTCAAACAGTTCCTAAATTGTTCAATAGCCCCCTACCCCCCAATTCTTTCGGTAAGCCACTCATGAGAAATATCCTTGTGCCTGTAGCTATGTACAGAATTGACATATTTTCATAAATTATAAAATTTCTTTCTTATTCCTAGAGACTTCACGTAAAATGTCGCAGTAAAATGATATAGCTTGTTTTGAGAATTACTCCTTTTATATAAGCAAGAAAAAAATATTATAAACTTTTTAATGGTTATTACCTTGTAAAATGTTATTTCAAAGCCAGGTAAAAAGTAAACTTTAAATATAATTAAGAACATGGCATTTTTCAGTAAGAAAAGTGAAGGATTGTAGCTTCTATTTCTCCTTCGAGGGGGTTGACCATGGATAATAAGAGTTTGAGTTTGTTGAAACCGTAGATGATGAGTATCGTCTTATGTTCAGGGTAAGGTACGAGTTTTTTCTTGAAAATCCTTAAAAATTTTTTATTACCCTGATGCTTCAAAACTAAATGGCTTTTGCCAGCTTTGCCTCTTACTCAGACTATTGGTCTTGGGTTTTTATGGCACTTAGTATTAACCAAGTGACATATAGCAATCGCCAATTCTGTCGGTCCGTCGGTCTGTCTGTCGGTCTGTCTGTCTGTCGGTCCCGGTTTTGCTACTTTAGGCACTTCCAGGTAAGCTAGGACGATGAAATTTGGCAGACGTATCAGCGACGGGACCAGCTTAAATTAGAAATAGTTGTTTTCCCAATTTGACCATCTGGGGGGGGGGGAAGTGGGGGGCCGGTTAATTTGGAAAAAATATAAAAATGAAGTATTTTTAGCTTATGAATGGGTGATGGGATCTTAATGAAATTTGATGTTTGGAATGATATTGTGTCTCAGAGCTCTTATTTTAAATCCCAACCGGATCTGATGACATTGGGGGGAGTTAGAGGGGGGAAACCTAAAATCTTGGAAAACACTTAGAGTGGAGGGATCGGGATGAAACTTGATGGGGAAAATAAGCATAAGTCCCAGATACATGAATGACATAATCGGAACGGATCTGCTCTCTTTGGGGTAGTTTGGGGGGGGGGGGTAATTCTGAAATATTAGAAAAAATGAGGTATTTTTAACTTACGAACAGGTGATCGGATCTCAATTAAATTTGACGTTTAGAAGGATATTGTGTCTTAGAGCTCTTATTTTAAATCCCGACCGGATCTGGTGACATTGGGCGGGGGGAGTTGGGAGGGGGAAACCTAAAACTTGGAAAACACTTAGAGTGGAGGGATCGGGATGAAACTTGGTGGTAAAAATAAACACAAGTGCTAAATACATGATTGACATAAACGGGACGGATCCGCTCTCTTTGGGATAGTTGGGGGGGGGGGTATTTCCGAAAAATTAGAAAAAATAAGGTATATTTAACTTACGAACAGGTAATGAGATCTCAATGAAATTTGATATTTAGAAGTATATTGTGGATCAGAGCTCTTATTTTAAACTCGACCAGACCTGGTGACATTGGGAGGGGGGAGTTGGGAGGGGGAAACCTAAAACTTGAAAAACACTTAGAGTGGAGGGATCGGGATAAAACTTGGTGGAAAAAATAATCACGAGTCCTAGATACATGATTGACATAACCGGAACGGATATGCTCTCTTTGCGGTAGTTGGAGGAGGGGTTAATTCTGAAAAATTAGAAAAAATGAGGTATTTTTAACTTACGAACTTGTTATCGGATCTCAATGAAATTTGATATTTAGAAGGATATTGTGTCTCAAAGCTTTTATTTTAAATCCTGACTGGATCTGGTGACGTTGGGGGAAGTTTGGGGTGGGGGAACCTAAAATCATAGAAAACGCTTAGATTGGAGGGATCGGGATGAAACTTGGTGGGAAAAATAAGCAGAAGTCTTACATACGTGATTTACATAATTGGAACGGATCCGATCTATTGGGGGGGGGGGGTTAATTCTGAAAAATAAGAAAAAATGACGTATTTTTAACTTACGAAGGAGTGATCGGATCTTCATGAAACTTCATATTTAGAAGGACCTCGTAACTCAGATCTCTTATTTAAAATCTCAATCGGATCAAGCGTATTGGGGGGGGGGGGACCGGAAATCTTAGAAAATACTTAAAGCGGTGAGATCAGGTTGAAACTGGATGGGAAGAATAAAAACCTGTCTAATATACGTGACTGAAATAACCGGACCAGATCTGCTCTCTTTGGTGGAATTGGCGGGGGGGGGGTAATTTTGAAAATTGAGGTATTTGTAACTTACAAAAGGGTGATCAGATCTTAATGAAATTTGATATTTAGAAGGATCTGGTGCTTTAAAGTTCTTATTTTAAATTCCGACCTGATCCTCTGACGTTGGGGGGAGTCGGAGGGGAAACTGGAATTCTTGGAAAACGCGAAAATTGGGGTATTTTTGTCTTATGAATAGATAATCGGATCATAATGAAATATGATTTTTAGAAAGACTTTATGTCTCAGAGCTTTTATTTCAAATTCCGACCAGATCGTTTGACATTTGGGGGAGTTGGAGGGGGAAATCTTGGAAAAACACTTGGAGTGTAGGAATCGGGATGAAGATTGGTGGATAGAATAAACAAATGTCCTTGATACGTGATTGACAGAATCGTACTGGATTCGATCTCTTTGGGGGAGTTGGGGGGAGGGGTTCAGTGATTTGGCGAGTTTGGTACTTCTTGACGTGCTAGCACGATGAAAATTGATAGGCGTGTTAGGGAGCTGCACAATTTGACTTGATAAAGTCGTTTTCCCAGATTGGACCATCTGGGGGGCTAAAGGGAGAGGAAAAATTAGAAAAAATTAGGTATTTATAACTTACGATTGGGTGATCGGATCTTAATGAATTTTGATATTTAGAAGGACATCGTGACTCAGAGCTCTTATTTTAAATCCTGACCGGTATTAAGCCTCTTATTTTCCTTTTTAAATCAATCTATTGATTCATAGAATTTTGTTAGAGCTCATACCATATGAGCTCTTGGCTCTTGTTTCAATTAGCCATGGCTCTTAACTCTTTTATTCTAAAGCCACCAACTTGATTTTAATTCTAAAATCTACCTGTTTTAAATTCGCCTAAAGACACAAATCCATTAGAGGCGAGAAAGAAAAAAATGACGACAAATTATTTAGTTTGTCAATGAATTTCTGTCAATTAAATGAAGGATATCAACTTAATTCAGAAATGTTTAGATACCATAGTTTAAATTATGTTATGAAAGACAGAAAAGATGATGCAAAAAGTAAAACAACGGAAAGAAACACATCAATTAAATTATATTTAAGACAAAATTTAAAAATAACTTTAAAAGTTGTTTTCCCCGATTCGACCATCTGGGGGGCTGAAGGGAGAGGAAAATTAGAATAAAATAGGTATATGTAACTCACGAGTGGGTGATCGGATCTCAATGAATTTTCATATTTAGAAGGGCATCGTGGCTCAGAGCTATTATTTTAAATCCCAACGGGCATTAAGCCTCTGATTTTCCTTTTAAATCAATCTATTGATTCTTACAATTTTGCTAGAGCTTTTTAAATATTGATCCACTGATTGATTACTGTCTTTTTTGAAGTGATTGAACCTAACGAGTCAGTTTTGTTAATAATCAATAGCCTAGAATTTATCTTTTTCATCTGTCTAATTATATTTTCATAATTTGTTTTGCATTTCTATAACAGTAAAATTGTATGTTTCGACTGGGATCTCCACCAATCTACTGTAAAAAAAATTAAACCAAAAAATCGAACAAAAAAAAAAAAACAACATTTGAAGCAAAATCTGTTTTGCGGAAAATCTTTTCCGTAAGAAAATTCCGCTGGAAAACCCCTTACTCTCTACGGACTTTTCATCTGCGGAAAATCACTGAAGGAAATTTTTGACATTAGCTTATTTCTTTAAATCTTTTCTTTGGGTTTGTGGTTGGGGTTTGAGCTCCGTTATTGGATTGAGAAACATAATATTTTAATTGATTTACTTGTTGATTTGAAATTAGGGATTTTGGCAAATCGTTCATGCGAGCTTTCAAAAGACTCCTAGATAAAGAAAAATATACAAAAATTAATGGTTTGGTTTCCTTTCTGATTAATAAACTAAATGGAAAATTACAGTAAAATACTAAATGAATATTTTGCGAAAGTAAGATCCAAATAATCGTAAATATCTTCTATTCTATCTCTTACATCATCCCTCTGTTTTTCTCTCTATTCCTAGCCCCCTCTACACCTCGTTCCTCTTTCATTTACCACCTCTATTAGTAAATACATTTCTTAACCTTTTACTTGGCGCTCCTCTTTTCGTTCTGCACAATACTTTCATATTCCCTTTGACAATGATAAGTCTAGTTTTATCTTATCTTTTAAAGTTGTCAAAGATTTTTTTTACATCTGGTTTTATATTCATAGCTGTCAACTATTTTATTCAGTCTGAGAAATCACTCTTTATTAAAAAAAAAAAATCACAGTCTTTAAATTATGATAATGTATATCATAGCTTCACATATTTCAATCCATTGGGTCAATAATAAGATCTTCAAAGAAAACATCCTTGCCGTATAATTTACAAGACATTTTAAAGTTTATTTTTTCAGTCACGGTTCTCATGGGAGTAAGGTCCTTCACTTATGCACAAAGTTTCAGAGACACTGATGGATACTATACTCCTTTTATTTGTGGGATTCAGAATGATCCCATCAAGAAAAAAGGCTCTGTAAAAAAAAAAAAAAAAAAAAAAAAAAAAAAAAAAAAAAAAAAAAAAAAAAAAAAAAAAAAAAAAAAAAAAAAGATTATGACTCAGTGAAACTTGTGTTTAAAATATTGAGTTCAAAATTAATGTATCAGGAAGTATCACTAAATCTGGTCAATTGTCCAATTTTAGTAAAAATAATATTTTGAAATAATAAGACTTTTATGGGCGTTTTATACTTTCACTTAACGAGATCTGTAATTACTTACAGGGGTCGGTAGTGTAATGTCTATTTTGTCGAGATTTCGTTATAACTGTTTATAACACAAATTTTTCTAATATTTTTCAAAATAATAGAAAATGTATTGCATATATGCAATTCAGGGTATATATTAGCACACTAAGGAGGGAAGGGGGTTGTAAAGTCATTTCTGTGGTTAATGAATTACTTAATATATGCTAGTTTTCAAAATAAAACATCTTACCCTGACAGTGTACTCCCTTCTCCTGATAAACTCATTTATTGCTTTAATAACATATTTTTCTGTTATTTTTTTCCATTGTTTAATCCGTTCTAATGCTGCTTGTGTTAATTAGCCTCGAATATATCCAGTTTAAAATTAGTGACTGTGATGAATATTTGCAAAAAAAACCACTTTCAAATGTTAAAAATTTGAATAATAGTCCTACATGGAGTGTAGCTCTTGTGTATGTAATACTTTTCATTTGATTCATTTTTCAGGGTAAATATTTTACCAATGATAAACTTGAATTTCCACTTTTTGTTGTGTCTGATTTTTGCAAGCAGAAACCCCTATGCTCTACAGACAAAAGATAGATAGATGAAAAGTCTTGCTAAAATATGGAAAAGTTTTAAGTGGAACAGGAGGGTCAGGCATACCACCATTTAGCTACGTCCACACTTTTTTCTTTGATATTGCATTTGATTACTCAATTTTGTCTTAAAAATCAATAAATATATAGAATTAATAAGGAAAAAATATTGATCAACATATGAAGAGGGCTGCAACTTCTGATTGTTTTGCTTTTCGTCTGATCCCTTGTAAAAACAGAACTTTGAAATGTTTTATATTTAAGCCAAAGTTATATTTAATTATTCCAGTTTAATTTTTTTAGAGTTAAAATTTATTAGAGGGTTACAGAAGCCTATGCACTCTTTCTTGCAGATAGTCGATGTGTCATATAACTATGCCTCTTGGGCTTACACAGCCCCCCCCCCCCTTTCTTTAGGGCTGCCATTTTCGCCTTGGGGCCTATAGTTATTATGGAAGTGGTGATCATGTCAACTTTGGAGGATGGTCGTTTGATTGATAATTTAGAATTATAGTTTTGTTTTTAAGAGCCAAAAGTGACTGGAGGGCAATAGGCCCCTGGAGCTTGGGGGACGATGGTTGTAAGTTTTGCCCTAGGGGTATATAAGGTTATTTTTGAAGGGGTGGTGATATATACGCTGGAAGAGGCTGATTGGATATTAAAAGTTTTCTTTGCTAAATCGTTTAAAGTGCTGCTAGCCCCTCTAGCTTCCTTCCCCCAAAATATATCTGATCAGAATTTTGAGATAGTTTTTTTTTGTTAAAAATAGTCCACTTGTCATATAACACTTCCTTTGTGGTTTACACTGGACCCCAAAGCTTACGGAAAAGGACTATAAATTTTGCTCTGGGGGTATATTAGGTTATTTTAGAAGGGGTGGTCATATCAACTTTGAAGGAGGCTTGTTTTATAAGAAATTGGAAGTTCTAGTTTCCCTATCTTATGAGTCAAAAGTGATTGAAGAGCAACAGCCCCTCCATGCCCTCTTTTTCCCAAGTATATCGAATGGAAATTTTGAGAGAGCAACGTTGTTCAAAATAATCCCTGTCAAACAGTTGGTGGTAACGAACTGTAGTAAGGAGCGACCCGGCTCAATAGTAACCAAAACTCTAAAAAATTGAATTTTGATATCAATAGCTACATCAAAAGAATTGCATTTTAATGGTGATTTTAAATATATAAGTTTCATCAAGTTTAGTCTTACCCATCAAAAGTTACGAGCCTGAGAAAATTTGCCTTCTTTAGGAACATAGGAGGAAACACCCCCTAAAAGTCATAGGATCTTAACGAAAATCACACCATCGCATTCAGTGTATCAGAGAACCCTATAGCAGAAACTTCAATCCAGCGTATCAGAGAACCCTACTGTAGATGTTTCAAGCTCCTATCTACAAAAATGTGGAATTTTGTATTTTTTGCCTGAAGACAAATCACGGGCGCGTCATTATTTGTTTGTTTGTTTTTTCTTTTTTTCCCCAGGGGTCATCGTATCGACCAAGTGGTCCTAAAATGTCGCAAGAAGGCTCATTCTAACGGAAATGAAAAATTCTAGTCCCCTTTCTAAGTGACCAAAAAAATTGGAGGGTATCTAGGCCCCCTCCCACGCTCATTTTTTTCCCAAAGTCAACGGATCAAAATTTTTAGATTGGCATTTTGTTCAGCATAGTCGAAAACCATAATAACTATGTCTTTGGGGATGACACTCCCCCACAATCCCTGGGGGTGGGGCTGCAAGTTACAAACTTTGACCAGTGTTTACATATAGTAATGGTTATTGGGAAGTGTACAGACGTTCTCAGGGTGATTTTATTTTGTTTGGGGGTGAGGCTGAGGAGAGAAGGCTATGTTGGAGGATCTTTCCTTGGAGGTCTCTGTCATGAGGGAAGAAAAATTCAATGAAAAGGGCGCAGGATTCTCTAGCATTACTATAAGAAAACAATGAAAAATAAACATGAAGACCTTTTTTTCAAATGAAAGGAAGAACTAGCATTGAAACTTAAAACGAACAGAGATTATTACGCATATCAGGGGTTCTAAAAATACTTTAGCATAAAGAGCGAGGTATTTAGGAGGAGATAAATACCTTGCTCTTTATGCTAAAGTATTTTTAGTAATTTCAACTATTTATCCTACGGCCTTTCTGATTCAGGGGTGATTCTTAAAGAATTGGGACAAAACTTACGATTTAGTGTAAAGAACGAGGTATTAACGAGGGTACAAACCCCCTCGTATACATAATAAAAATATAAGGTTATGAAAGTTTGTTGCGTAAGTTAATTCTTAAGTTACGTATATTTTTTACTAATAAAAACGTTCGTTAAAAATTAAAAGTTCTAATTTCCTTTTTAAGTAACCGAAAAATTGGAGGGCAACTAGGCCTCCTTCTCCACCCCTTATTTCTCAAAAACTAAGAGAAAGCCATTTAGCCAAAAAAAGAATCAATATACAAATTTCATTTTAATAATTTATGTGCGGAGAGCCAAAACCAAACATACATTAATTCAAAAACGTTCAGAAATTAAATAAAAAAAAAACTAATTTTTTTAGCTGAATAATGAGCGACATTAAAACTTAAAACGAACAGAAATTACTCCATATATGAAATGGGTTGTCCCCTCCGCTATCCCTCGCTCTTTACGCTAAAGTTTGACTCTTTGCCACAATTCTACTTTTTAAAACAATTAAAAGCTTTAGCGTAAAGAGCGAGGGATTGCGGAGGGGACAACTCATTTCATATACGGAGTAATTTCTGTTCGTTTTAAGTTTTAATGTCGTTCCTTACTTTCATCTAAAAAAATAAGTTTTTTTTTATTTAATGAAATATAAAAATGCTCCTGGGGCTGACAATGCTACCTATCTAGGGGGCAAGAGTTTTAAATTGTGACCTAGGGGCATATAAGGTTATTTTCGATGGGGTGGTCATATCAACGTTCATAGAGGCTCATTTGATTTGAAATTTTTATTTTTATTTTTAAGAGTCCAAAGTGATCAGAAGGCAACTAGCCCTCCTAACGCCCTTTCCCCCGAACTGTATCTTGCCAACATTTTGAGATAGCCCTTTTGTTAAATGAAGTCCATGTCTTATATAACAATTTCTCTGAGGTTGATACAGTCCCCTAAGATTTGGAAAAGGGCTGTAAGTTGTGTCCTGGGGCATATAAGGTTATTGTGGATGGGTTTGTCATTCCAATTTAAGAGGAGGCTTATTTGATCGGAAATTCCAAGTTCTATTTATTTCTCCGACGAGTTTAGTATCCACACAAAAACCATTAAAAAAGAATTGACTTTTTTGTCGCTATTAAAGAAAACAAAAAAAAATTATAATTCTTTATTTCGTTCCCTACAAATAATCCATATTTATCACTATATTTATCACAAATAATCCATGTTTACTTTTCTTATTTTGTCAGTCCATGACGGCTAGAATCTTCTTAAAGGATTTAATTGATACCTGTCCTGGACTATAGAATACTGTTTATAATACTGTTATAGAAAACTGTTCTGTAAATGTGAGAATTAATTTTTGAAGTGAAATTCATGTGAATTTCAGTTGCAGCAAAGCAAGATTCTAACGAGTATTCAAACAACTTAAAAACTGACGAAAGGAAAGAAGAAAAGGAAATAGCAAGCTCTGCCAGTGAGGAAAAATTTCCTGACCAGACCTAGAACATTAATACCCTAAAGCTAATCTTCTTTTAAAAGGTTTTTATAGCCAGTTGAGGTGCTATTGATTGAAATGAATAAAAAAATTGATATAAATCGACATAATTTGAGGTTCCATCCTGGGACTATTCAGTCCACATGGACAATGAAATAAGAAAATTGGTTCTAAAGCAAAAATTAAATTAGAGTATATTAAAGTTAAATTAGGATTTGAGGGAAAGAATTAGGATTGAACTCTAAATGTATTTGAATCAGAAATCAAAAGCTAAAGAAATTGACTTTAAAGGCATTATAATTAGGATTTTAAAATAAAAATGGAATGCAAAAAGTAGATATAGAATCCAAACAACTACATTAGAAAGCAAAAATGAAAGTAGGAAATTCTTGGCCATTTCTCTTGGTTTTGTTCGGGCTCTTATGAGCCTTTGACAAAACTCAGAAACTAAGAAGAGGTTAAATAAAAATATTCCTTCCACTAGTTTACATGAGTTGTTCAGAAGTCAAATCGATTAAAAAGAACTTCTCAGATTTTCTAGTTTGACGTTTCTGTGTTAAAGGACTTAATTGAATAAAGTCAGTATCCTATTCCCTAATTACAGAAATCTGTTCAAAAAGTCGCAGAGTAATTGATTTATTGATTGACTATTTGACGAGTTGTTTTATGCCAAATAATACGAAAATATTCTCCTTGCTAAAACGCAAATAAATAAACTTTTTAAGAATCCTTGACATCTCTTTAAAAGAATAGCTGGAAACGTATCATGTGCTTTTTTTATTTGTTCTATAGAATTCTTCAAATTAGCTTCTTACCGGTATATACCATGGTTAGCATCAGAATTTGAAAATGTGAAACTATTTGGTCAGAAAAACTTAAAGGTGTATGTGGCATTTCCCTAAAAGAAATCGGAAAAAGCTATTGAACAAATTGTTGAGTTGTCAAACTGAGCAAGTTCTATTGTTAAGCTAGCTTGTTTGTTCAACTATTCTCATTTTGTTCTCAAGTTAAATATAAGTTTCTATTGTTTCGTTTTCATAAGGGTTTTCCTGTGGAATTTACATTATGTAACATACCGTATTTGATACGGTAATAATATATTCTCCGAGCCTTTAATCTCAAAATAAAAATTTTGGATACGTTTTGAGTAAGGGACCTCAGAAGCAGTGATGGATCCAGACAGGGAGGGGGGGGGGGGCAAGGGGTGTACGCCTCTCCCCTTGAAAAGGTGGTGGATTTGTGGTTTGGGTAGGGACGAAAGTAATTTTTTTTGTAATTGGTTTTTATGGCACTTGGTATTAACCAAGTGACATATAGCGATCGCAAATTCTGTCGGTCGGTCTATCGGCCTGTCTGTCTGTCCCGGTTTTGCTCTGCCTATTTGGATAGATTATTTTGATGGACTTGGGCCTAAGGAGATAAGCAAAGGCTCATGTAAAACATGGAACCAATGGGGGAAGTAAAAATTTTTGGAGTTAGATTTTGTTGATGATTTCAGCATCCTAGATGAAAGTATGAGGAAAATGAATGAGCTTCTTGACGTTTTGCAAGTTCAGGGTGCTACATTAGGTTTGAAAATTAATGTTTAGTAGACTAGGTTGCTAAGGCTAGGAGTAAGTCAAAATGAACAGGTGACATTGGGTAACGAAACATTGATCAAGCAGACAGCTTAATTGACCTAGGTAGTATTAATAGTAAAAATGGTGGGTGTATTGAAGATATTAAAAGCTGAATACCTAAGTCCCAGGATATTTTTCCACAGTTGAAAAAAGTTTGACAGGATATGAAGAAAAGTCTTCAAGCCCAGATTAGAATATTGGAAGCTAAATTGATGATAGAGTTAAGTATGGTTCTGAAGTATAGGTGCTTCTAAAAACAGGAAGATTTTAAGATGCTTTCCAGAGAAATTGCCAATAGATTGTTTTGGGTACCCAACTGACTGACCGTATTTCAAACAGTAGGCTATACAAAAATATGGTTCTAGTTTGTGTACCTATTATTTGTTTCCTGTATATTTGATGGTAAGACCAATTTGGTCTCAGTGGTAAGAAATGTAAGGGATTTAACAACTTAACAACTTCAGCGTTTAATCGAAGCGAGGCAGCAAAACCAAAGTGTTGCGAGTGCTCTCGCAACACTTTAGTTTTGTTTTGTCTCGCAACACTTTCGGTTTTTGCTCTCGCAACACGGTTGCCGTATCACCTCACGTTGGCCTTGCAACGTAGATCTAGTTTTTTTCTTACTCTTAATTGATTCATTCCTTATAGTATATACGGAATGTGTGTATTATATTCGATTTTAAGTACATATAAATTGAAATTGAAATATCCAATTAGTATTCACTGATGATATTGTAATTTTTTTTTTGGTTGCCACAATAGACTATTATTTTTTTTTTTTGCCAAGTCTGTATAAAACATTGTGGGTACAACGAATCAGATATACCAAATTTTTGAACAAAACTGAATATTTCGTATTAAATTATGAACTATAAAATATAAGAATAAATCATATGATTTTACCAGCCATTATTTTCCAGTCAGCGCTACCTATGTTTGAGATGAATGTTTTTTTTAAAGAATATAGATGGCAATATCAAATTGATATAAATGACTGATCTGTTGTATTTCCAATCCTAATGTGCCATCACAACTTTTTGCTAGTATCGTTTGGATAAAACTAACGAGTGAGTATGATGTCTTAATACAAAATCCATATTTCTTGTTGCTTCAACTCAAACCTTAATAATTAAAATCAGTTGTTGCTAGAGCCAATGTTATTTTATCAACATTTTCCTTTTCTCTGTGATATCATTTATATTGTAAATATTTCAATAGCATTTACCCTAATCCATCTTTTCAAGTAAATAGATGTCACTTCCTTTAAAAGGAAAGTAAAAATTCCACACCTACTATAATTTTTTTAATCCTCGATCACTCTTTATCTGGGTGTTATATGCTTTCAAAATTCGATCTATAATCTCTATAGTTTGTTGCATATACTACTTGTTTTCTTGCTGTGTTTGTTTTATAGTTTTCTTAAAGCAGTAAATGTATATAGTTTTTTGTTAATATTCACTTTTTGCTGTTCAACTTTTAATAAGAATTTTGCAAACTTCAAATTTGAAGGGCCATGTCAAATTTGCAGAATTAACTGTCGATTCTTTGTTTTTTTTTCTCATTATATTACAAAATTTATAATTTTTTTCTGCAAAAGCTATAGTCAAACATTTCCCAAATTGTTCAATAGCCCCCCTTCCGCCAATTCTTTCGGAAACACACTCTTGACACATATCCTTGTGCCTGAAGGCACAGGTTTGTACAAAATTGACACATTTTCATAAATTATAATTTCTCTTTCTTATTCCTAGAGACTTCACGTTGTTGCAGTTAAATGATATAGCTTGTCTTGAGAATTGCTCCTTTTATATAAGCATAAAAAAATTAGTGTAATCTCTTTAATGATTATTACCTTGTAAAATGTTCTATCAATGCCTGGTAAAAAGTGAACTTTGAATATAATTAAGAATATCTTATTTTTCAGTAAGACGACAAGACAGTTATAGCTTCTATTTCTCCTTCGCCGGGCTTGACCATGGATAATAAGAGTTTGAGTCAGTTGAAACCATAGATGATGAGTATCGTCTTATGTTAAGGGTAAGATGCGAGTTTTTTCCTGAAAATTCTTTAACATATTTCTTGTCCTGATGCTTTAAAAGAAAAAGACTTTTGCCAGCTTTGCCTAAGGATATTAACTTTATTCAGGAAGGTTCAGATTCCATAGTTCAAATTATGTTATGAAAGAGAGAAAAGAAGAAGAGGTTTTGAAGTAAAACAACGGAAAGAAACACATCAGTTAAATTATATTTAAAACAATATTACAATTTAAAATAACTTTTTGAACAAAATTGAATATTTAAGTATGATTTTAAACAAAACTAAAACTTATAACTGAAACCAAATTCAAAAACATTAATTTTTTCTTAATTCCAGTGTTAGGCATTAAAGCTTTGAAAACAGAAGCCTTATTTTTAATCCAAAAGTTTGATTGGCCATAACCAAAAGTGTATGTACTAATGTCAATGATATTGTTTTACGTGAAAAATTTTCAAGATCTGTGTTTTCCCAGTTTGGAGCAACTGTCAAAAGTTGCCATGAGAGCCTACCTGGTGTTGGTAATGACCCGAAGAAAAATCTGCAAAAATCAGGTTGGCAAAAATCTGCTATCACTATTCTTGCTATTACCTAAACGGTGTAATTGGAGCTGAAATAGGCCCTAATTAAAGGTATAAATTCGTCTGGGAAAGCTTAGCTTTAAATAAAGGAGAAATAAGGTAGTTCGGCCATTGGGTGGGAGGGAGGTTTGAGCAGTGAACATCAAATTTTGAAAGGTAAAAACACGCGTGGAATGTATAAAAGCAGTACCAAAAAGTAAAAATTTGAATGAACAATGTATGGTAGCAATTTAAGGAGGAAGGTGAGAAAGCTACCCCGAGCTGGAGGCATGGGGATTTAGATTTTAAAAATAAGTTATGATATTGAAAAGCAAACATTAGCTGGTACAAAGGAACAATACAATTTATTGAGAGAGACGGGGTTATGTTTAGCTGAAGGGAAAGGAACCAGAAATAAGAAACAGAAGAAGCAGATCTAAGATCTAAGAGGGGCCTAAGAGAGTCCCCCTGATAACATTGATGCAAAAATATGCATGGAAAAGGGATGTCAATTTTAATAAGATTAATAAAAACCTGAAGACTGGGGAGGGGGGGGGGTGGGGCTTAAGTAAATAAATAAATAAATATCAAACCAAAAGGCTCAGAATTTTGAATTTTTTACATATATTCAAGACATCTGGAAGGGTTCGTTCTAGGAAGTAGTTCTATTATAGGAAATAAATCATTAAACAGATCCAGAACCCTTTTCTGGTTTTTCAAATAGAGTAATTTAAAACCAACGTTTTTGAAACATAATAACAATTCCGTGTAGTAAGTAAAGTAGGGACATATGAGAAAGTATTGGTAGACGAATCAGAAGGTCCTCCCAGTGAAGAGGGAAATGGACAGGAATATGTTAGTCTAAGAATACGCAAGCGCCTCACATTCTGGGTCCATAAACACTTTTAAATTCAGGTTTATAGATTTTATATTTTTTGATCCTATTCGGATTTTGTGTAGTAGCTTTCGCATGCGGTGTAATTTGATGTGACATAAAAAAAATCAATAAAATTCTAGTTATTTGAGTTTTACCTTCATTATCTCCTGGGCTCAAAGTAAAGCTCCTATGATGTTAAACACTCTAGGTCACGGACCTTTTGAATCCCCCCTCTCCAAATTGATATCGCAAAGATTGCACCTAAGGTTTTTTATTCCCCAGTAAAAGTTTTGCTGTCCTAGCCAACCTCGGCAATGTTTCAAAACTATCCTATACGATCTAGTATTGCTGCTCTTAATTTAAAGAAATGGTTGGGTCCCATTATCAAAGAGGCAAGACGTGCCTCAACAACCTAACCCAAAAATGGATACTTGGAAATGGACAAGTTAAAATATTTGAGATGTGGTAGCAACGGAAACTGAAACTTTCGCGATAATAAATGATGCCCAAAAGCTTTACCAATTGCTTGCTGAGGCCGTTTCCAGAAAGCAAGAAGAGCGTCCCACTTCAAAAGAAATAGACTGGAAATTCTTTGCTGAAAATCAGTTGAGAAATGAATGATGTTGTACAGGCTTTAAATCTGTTCAGTCTGCAAACACTAGAGACGAATCGTTACTGGCCTCAAGCATCACCTACTTCTCCCCATCCCCTAAGCGTCCAGGACCTTCAAGAACATATGGGGTAATGAATGTGGATCACTTGACTCGTAAAGAGTAGCAAATTACCTAGCAAAGATTCAGTACTACCTGAAGAGTTGCCTATGCCTTTTGGATTTGATCTTAAAATTCGATAAAACAGTGAACGAGATCCAATTTTTAATACAGTGCTGTTTTTTCAATTTAAAACAATTTGGAGGCTGGAGGGGGGAGTAAATTTTAAAACTCGTCTCGGTTTCTTTTCAAAACTGAGCTGTTTTTTACTTTCATTTGACGCGTTTTCTCTATAGGTTCAGCATATATTTTTCCCAACATATTCAAAAGGCGGGGCAGTAATAAAGATACTGTAATAAAATTAATCGGTGTTTTTTTTTGGTCATCTCAGGATAGTTTGATTTTTTTTTCCTAGGACACCCCCCCCCCCGCACCAAATTGCTGTTAGATTCTAAGAGCGTTCATTTCTCAATATTAATTAAAATCAATAAGGGGGGAGGCCTTATTGATTTTACATACTTGATTTACCTGATTATATAGATGATTTACCTGATTATACCTGAATTGATTTACATGACAAACAAGGTTTTAACAAGTCTTTAGTTGTTTTTAAAGCGTCTTTATATACTCTGTATGTCTGCGTATACTCTGATATAATTCTAATGACCCTTAATTACCGTTGTAGTTTTTTTTTTAAATATTGATCCACTAATTGATTGTCTTTTTTGAAGTGCTTGAACCTAACGAGTCAGTTTTGTTAATAATCAATAGTCTAGAATCTATTTTATCCATCTATCAAATTATATTTTCACAATTTGTTTACCGTTTTTTAGATTAAAGCTGTACAAAGTTGTATTCCCCGATTCGACCATCTGGGGGGCTGAAGGGAGAGGAAAATTAGAAAAAAATAGGTATATTTAACTCACGAGTGGGTGATCGGATCTCAATGAATTTTCATATTTAGAAGGGCATCGTGGCTCAGAGCTATTATTTTAAATCCCAACGGGCATACAGCCTCTGATTTTCCTTTTATATCAATCTATTGATTCTTAGAATTTTGCTAGAGCTCATACCATATGAGCTCTTAGCTCTCGTTTTTTTAAATATTGATCCACTGATTGATTGCTGTCGTTTTTGAAGGGATTGAACCTTACGATTCAGTTTTGTTAATAATCAATAGCCTAGAATTTATTTTTTTCATCTATCTAATTATATTTTCACAATTTGTTTTGCATTTTTATAACAGTAAAATTGTATGTTTCAACTGCGATCTCCACCAATCTACTGTAAAAAAAAATTACAACAAAAAATCGAACAAAAAAAAAAGAAGCAAAATCTGTTTTGCGGAAAATCTTTTCCGTAAGAAAATTCCGCTGGAAAACCCCGCCCCTTCACCGGATATTCCCTTTGGGACCCTCCTCTCTACGGAATTTTCATCTGCAGAAAATCACTGAAGGAAATTTTTGACATTAGCTTATTTCTTTAAATATTTTCTTTGGGTTATGTGGTTGGGGTTTGAGCTCCATTATTGGATTGAGAAACAGAATATTTTAATTGATTTACTTGTTGATTTGAAATTAGGGATTTTGGCAAATCGTTCATGTGAGCTTTCAAAAGACTCCTAGATAAAGAAGAATATATAAAAATTAATGGTTTGGTTTCCTTTCTGATTAATAAACTAAATAGAAAATTACACTAAAATACTAAATGAATATTTTGCGAAAGCAAGATCCAAATAATCGCAAATATCTTCTATTCTATCTCTTACATCATCCTTCTGTTTTTCTCTCTATTCCTAGCCCCCTCTACACCTCGTTCCTCTTTCATTTACCACCTCTATTAGTAAATACATTTCTTAACCTTTTACTTGATGCTCCTCTTTTCGTTCTGCACAATACTTTCATATTCCCTTTGACAATGATATGTCTAGTTTTATCCCATCTTTTAAAGTTGTCAAACATTTTTTTTTTACATCTGGTTTTATATTCATAGCTGTCAACCATTTTATTCAGTCTGAGAAATCACTCTTTATTAAAAAAAAAATCACAGTCTTTAAATTGTGATAATGTATATCATAGCTTCACATATCTCCATCCATTGGGTCAATTATAAGATCTTCAAAGAAAACATCCTTACCGTATAATTTACAAGACATTTTAAAGTTTATTTTTTCAGTCACGGTTCTCATGGGAGTAAGGTCCACAGAGTCATTCACTTACGCACAAAGTTTCAAAGACACTGATGGATACTATACTCCTTTTATTTGTGGGATTCAGAATGATCCCATCAAGAAAAAAGGCTCTGTAAAAAAAAAAAAAAAAAAAAAAAAAAAAAAAAAAAAAAAAAAAAAAAAAAAAAAAAAAAAAAACAGATTATGACTCAGTGAAACTTGTGTTTAAAATATTGAGTTCAAAATTAATGTATCTGGAAGTATTACTAAACCTGGTCAATTGTCCAATTTTAGTAAAAATTATATTTTGAAATAATAAGACTTTTAGGGACGTTTTATACTTTCACTTAACGAGATCTGTAATTACTTACAGGGGTCGGTAGCGTAATGTCTATATTGTCGAGATTTCGTTATAACTGTTTATAACACAAATTTTTCTAATATTTTTCAAAATAATAGAAAATGTATTGCATATATGAAATTCAGGGTATATATAAGCACACTAAGGAGGGAAGGGGGTTGTAAAGTCATTTCTGTGGTTAATGAATTACTTAATATATGCTAGTTTTCAAAATAAAACATCTTACCCTGACAGTGTACTCGCTTTTCCTGATAAACTCATTTATTGCTTTAATAACATATTTTTCTGTTATTTTTTCCCCATTGTTTAATCCGTTCTAATGCTGCTTGTGTTTAGCCTTGAATATATCCAGTTTAAAATTAGTGACTGTGATGAATATTCGCAAAAAAGCTCTTTCAAATGTTAAAAATTTGAATAATAATCCTACATGGAGTGTAGCTCTTGTGTATATAATACTTTTCATTTGATTCATTTTTCAGGGTAAATATTTTACCAATGATAAACGTGAATTTCCACTTTTTGTTGTGTCTGATTTTTGCAAGCAGAAACCCCTATGCTCCACAGACAAAAGATAGATAGATGAAAAGTCTTGCTAAAATATGGAACAGTTTTAAGTGGAACAGGAGGGTGAGGCATACCACCATTTAGCTACGTCCACACTTTTCTCTTTGATATTGCATTTGACTACTCAGTTTTGTCTTAAAAATCAATAAATATATAGAATTAAAAAGGAAAAAATATTGCTCAACATATGAAGAGGGCTGCAACTTTTGATTGTTTTGCTTTTCGTCTGATCCCTTGTAAAAACAGAACTTTGAAATGTTTTATATTTAAGCCAAAGTTATATTTAATTATTCCAGTTTAATTTTTTTAGAGTTAAAATTTATTGGAGGGTTACAGGCGCCCATGCCCTCTTTCTCGCAGATAGTCTATGTGTCATATAACCATGCCTCTTGGGCTTTAACAGCCCCCCCAGAGAGTGGGGGATAGGGCTGCCATTTTCGCCTTGGGGCCTATAGTTATTATGGAAGAGGTGATCATTTCAACTTTGGAGGATGGTCGTTTGATTGATAATTTAAAATTCTAGTTTTCTTTTTAAGAGTCAAAAGTGATTGGAGGGCAATAGGCCCCTGGGGCTTGGGGGACAATGGTTGTAAGTTTTGCCCCAGGTGTATATAATGTTATTTTTGAAGGGGTGGTGATATATACGCTGGAAGAGGCTGATTGGATATTAAAAGTTTTCTTTGCTAAATCGATTAAAGTGCAGCTAGCCCCTCTAGCATCCTTTCCCCCAAATATATCTGATCAGAAATTTGAGATAGTTTTTTTTTTGTTAAAAATAGTCCACTTGTCATATAACACTGCCTTTGTGGTTTACACTGGACCCCAAAGGTTACGGGAAAGGGCTATAAATTTTGCCCTGGGGGTATATTAGGTTATTTTAGAAGGGGTGATCATATCAACTTTGAAGGAGGCTTGTTTCATAAGAAATCGGAAGTTCTAGTTTCCCTATCTTATGAGTCAAAAGTGATTGAAGAGCAACAGTCCTTCCATGCCCTCTTTTCCCAAGTATATCGAATGGAAATTTTGAGAGAGCAACGTTGTTCAAAATAATCCCTGTGACATATAAAAATGCTCCTGGGGCTGACAATGCTACCTATCTAGGGAGGAGTTTTAAATTGTGACCTAGGGGCATATAAGGTTATTTTCGATGGGGTGGTCATATCAACGTTCATAGAGGCTCATTTGATTTGAAATTTTTTGTTTTATTTTTAAGAGTCAAAAGTGATCAGAAGGCAACTAGCCCTCCTAACACCCTTTCCCCCGAAATGTATCTTGCCAACACTTTGAGATAGCCCTTTTGTTAAATGAAGTCCATGTCTTATATAACAATTTCTCTGAGGTTGACACAGTCCCCTAATATTTGGAAAAGGGCTGTAAGTTGTGTCCTGGGGCATATAAGGTTATTGTGGATGGGTTTATCATACCAATTTAAGAGGAGGCTTATTTGATCGGAAATTCCAAGTTTTATTTATTTCTCCGACGAGTTTAGTATCCACACAAAAACCATTAAAAAAGAATTGACTTTTTTGTCGCTATTAAAGAAAACAAAAAATAATTACAATTCTTTATTTCGTTCCCTACAAAAAATCCATATTTATCACATATTTATCACTATATTTATCACAAATAATCCATGTTTACTTTTCTTATTTTGTCAGTCCATGACGGCTAGACTCTTCTTAAAGGATTTAATTGATACCTGTCCTGGACTATAGAATACTGTTTATAATACTGTTATAGAAAACTGTTCTGTAAATGTGAGAATTAATTTTTGAAGTGAAATTTATGTGAATTTCAGTTGCAGCAAAGCAAGATTCTAACGAGTATTCAAACAACTTAAAAATTGACGAAAGGAAAGAAGAAAAGGAAACAGCAAGCTCTGCCAGTGAGGAAAAATTTCCTGACCAGACCGAGAACATTAATACCCTAAAGCTAATCTTCTTTTAAAAGGTTTGTATAGCCAGTTGAGGTGCTATTGATTGACATGAATAAAAAATTGATATAAATCGACATAATTTGAGGTTTCATCCTGGGACTATTCAGTCCACATGGACAGTGAAATAAGAAAATTGGTTCTAAAGCAAAAATTAAATTAAAGTATATTAAAGTTAAATTAGGATTATGAGGGAAAGAATTAGGATTGGACTCTAAATGTATTTGAATCAGAAATCAAAAGCTAAAGAAATAGAATTCAAAGGCATTATAATTAGGATTTTAAAATAAAAAATGGAATGCAAAAAGTAGATTTAGAATCCAAACAACTACATTAGAAAGCAAAAATGAAAGTAGGAAATTCTTGGCCATTTCTCTTGGTTTTCTTCGGAGCTCTTATGAGCCTTTGACAAAACTCAGAAACTAAGAAGAGGTTAAATAAAAATATTCCTCCCACTAGTTTACATGAGTTGTTCAGAAGTCAAATCGATTAAAAAGAACTTCTCAGATTTTCTAGTTTGACGTTTCTGTGTTAAAGGACTTAATTGAATAAAGTCAGTATCCTATTCCCTAATTACAGAAATCTGTTCAAAAAGTCGCTGAGTAATTGATTTATTGATTGACTATTTGACGAGTTGTTTTATGCCAAATAATACGAAAATATTCTCCTTGCTAAAACGCAAATAAATAAACTTTTTAAGAATCCTTGACATCTCTTTAAAAGAATAGCCGGAAACGTATCATGTGCTTCTTTTATTTGTTCTATAGAATTATTCAAATTAGCTTCTTACCGGTATATACCATGGCTAGCATCAGAATTTGAAAATGTGAAACTATTTGGCCAGAAAAACTTAAAGGTGTATGTGGCATTTCCCTAAAAGAAATCGGAAAAAAGCTATAGAACAAATTGTTGAGTTGTCAAACTGAGCAAGTTCTATTGTTAAGCAAGCTTGTTTGTTCAACTATTCTCATTTTGTTCTCAAGTTAAATATAAGTTTTTATTGTTTCGTTTTCATAAGGGTTTTCCTGTGGAATTTATATTATGTAACATGCCGGGGCCTTTAATCTCTCAAAATTAAAGTTTTGGATACGTTTTGAGTAAGGGACCTCAGAAGCATTGATGGATCCAGGCAGGGAGGGGGGGGGGGTGCAAGGGGTGTACGCCTCTCTCCTTGAAAAGGTGGTGGATTCGTGGTTTGGATAGGGATTAAAGTAATTTTTTTGTAATTGGTTTTTATGGCACTTGGTATTAACCAATTGACATATAGCGATCGCAAATTCTGTCGGTCGGCCTGTCTGTCTGTCCCGGTTTTGCTAGTTTAAGCACTTCCAGATAAGCTACGACAATGAAATGTGAAGATGATTTATTTTGTGAGGAAGAATTAGTGACTAATAAGATGATAAAAACATGATAATGCCCCAGGTGCTGATAATTGTTTTAGTTTAAGTGAAATTTATGATATACTTTGGACTTTCTTATGATTCATGTGAATCATAAGAAAGTCCAAAGTATATCATAAGTTTGACGCATAAAATGTAGGGTTTTGTTGACATTACTATTTTCAAAAAAAGAGAAAAGATTTTCTCTTGAAATTTCACATGAAACTTCTGTCAAATTGCAGCTTTTTGTATAGGTAGGACTTTTGATAGGAAATATATCTACTTCTAGAAATAAATTGGCTTTTGCAAAAAAAAAAATGTTTTGTTTTGACTTAAAAGCTGCTTGTCGATTGACAAAAAAAAAAAGAATTATAATCTAGAAATCGAGGGCGATTTTACGCATTTGTGAAATAAAGAATAGTTAAAATAAAAACAGATTTTTCAACAGGGATATCCACAATCCTGCAGTAAAAAAAACCCTTCGAAACACTGTTTTGCGGAGAATCCGTTCCATAAAAGAATTCCGATGGAAAACCCTCGCCGCTTCACTGGAAATTCCCTTTGGGACCTTCCTCTCTGCGGACTATTCCCTCTGCCGAAAATCAGTGAAGGAAATTTGTGACATTAATTTATTTCTTTTAAATCTTTTCTTTGTGTTTTGTGGTTGGGATTTGAGCTCCATTATTGGATTGAGAAACATAATATTTTAATTGATTTACTTGTTAGTTTGAAATTAGGGATTTCGGCCAATCGTTCACGTGAGCTTTCGAAAGACTCCTAGATAAAGAAGAATATAAAAAATTGATGGTTCGGTTTCCTTTTTGATAATTAAACTAAATAGAAAATCATACTAAAATGGTAAATAAATATTTTGCTAAAATATGATCCAAATAAACGCAGTATCTTCTATTCTATCTCTTACATTATCACTCTGTTTTTATGGCACTTGGTATTAACCAAGTGACATAAAGCAATTGCAAATTCTGTCGGTCTGTTGATCTGTTTGTCGGTCTGGGTTTTGCTACTTTAGGCACTTCCAGGTAAGCTAGGACGATGAAATTTGGCAGGCGTATCAAGGACCGGACCAGATTAAATTAGAAATAGTCATTTTCCCGATTTGACCATCTTGGGGGAGTGGGGGCCCCGTTAATTTGGAAAAAAAGAAAAGAAAAATAGAAGTATTTTTAACTTACGAACGGTTGATCCGATCTGAATGAAATTTGATGTTTGGAAGGATATAGTTTCTCAGAGCTGTTATTTTAAATCCTGACCAGATCTCCTGACATTGGGTGGGGGATTTGGGAGGGGGAAACCTAAAATCTTGGAAAACATTTAGAGTGGAGGGATCGGGATGAAACTTGGTGGGAAAAATAAACACAAGTCCTAGATACTTGATTGACATAACCGGAACGATTCGCTCTCTTTGGGATAGTTGGGGGGGGGGGGTAATTCTGAACAATTAGAAAAAAATAGGTATTTTTAACTTACGAACGGGTGATCGGATCTCGATGAAATTTGATATTTAGAAGGATATTGTGTCTCAGAGCTCTTATTTTAAATCTCGACCGGATCTGGTGACATTGGCGGGAGTTGGGAGAGGAAACCTAAAATCTTGGAAAACACTTAGAGTGGAGGGATCGGGATGAAACTTGGTGGGAAAAATAAGCACAAGTCCTTGATACATGATTGACATAAACGGAACGGATCCGCTCTCTTTGGGATAGTTGGGGGGGGGGGGGTTAATTCTGAAAAATTAGAAATCCTGAGGTACTTTTAACTTTCGAACTTGTGATCTGATCTCAATGAAATTTGATATTTAGAAGGATATCGTGTATCAAAGCTCTTATTTTAAATCCCGACCGGATCTGGTGACATTGGGCGGAATTTTAGAATAGAATAGAATAGAATGTATTTATTCACTACAATAGCCGGAGCTAGCATTAGCATGTCATGACAAAAATAATTTATACCTTCAAAAACACTCACAGGAAAATTTAAACAAACAATATATTAATCAAACATTAAATATTAGTCGCGTCAATATTATTAAAATGACGGGTAAAATATGGAACAAATGATTTGCGATATCTCTCAGTACTATATGCTGAGCAAGTCAGTAACTTTGGACAATTGTTTTTTATTTGTCGAAGTCTTTTAACTGGTCCGCCAGTTGGGGGGCTCGTAAAGTTGGGTAGTAGACGACAATGAGCTGGGGAATTTAAACAATTTAGTCCAAATCTATATGTTAAGCCGTGTCTACGACTATCAAGTGAGTCCAAATTGAGTTGTTTCAGTGCATCTTCGTAAGTTGAGTAGTTTTGTCCATGTATAATTTTTACAGCTCTTTTTTGTATCGTCTCAAGTCTATCTGTTTGATCTTTTGTCAATCCCGGATGCCAAGCAGGGCATGCATACTCGAGAGAAGGTCTAACATAGCTGCAGTATACAGACTTTAAAACCTCAGTTGGTGTACCAAATCTTTTTAGGTTGGAAAATGAATGTAAAAGCGAGGCGCCTTTTTTAGTCAGATAGTCAACGTGCGAATTCCATCTTAAATCATCGTCCAAAAGAATCCCAAGTATTTTAACAGTTTTCTTTGTTGGCAGTATGGAATTATGAGAAGAGTGGTTGTTACCCTTTAGGAAGGAAAATGTCATATAAGAGCTCTTAGTTTCACTGACCGCCAGTTTTACCTTTCCTAATTCAGCTTTTAGATCATGATAGATTTTGATCAAGTCAGACTGTTCAGTAGTCGGAGGGCTTAGTCGCAGTGATAAAACAGTTAAATCATCAGCAAATTTAAAACGCTCACGTATTGTTGTTAAAATACGGTTAAAAACAATAAGAAAAGAAAGCGGGCCTAATTTAGTCCCTTGTGGCCAACCACAAAAAATATTTACAAATTCAGATGGCTCATGATCAGGAAGTTGGACACACTGAGATCTTTCAAAAAGAAAACTAGCTAGCATTCGTACAACAAATGGAAGGGCACCCATAGCCTTTGCTTCTTCCACAACTACATTATGATCAAGACTATCAAAAGCCTTAACTATGTCTGCAAATAATGCTTCAACATAGGCCCCATTATTCTCTAAGTGCTTAAGGATAGTATCCAATAATGCAACCAAATAATGAACAGTACTATGCCCGGATCTAAATCCAAATTGTTGGGGATCAATATTATCATTTATGTCCTCAAATAAACAATCAAAAATAAAACTTTCAAATACTTTTGAGAGAGCTGGAGTTTTCGAAATCGGCCTCATCTCGGTTATATCTTTAGGTGCCTTGCATTTGGGGATTGGCGTTACATATGCCTGTTTAAAAATACATGGGAAAACACCATCAATAAAACACTGGTCAAACATTGCCGTTAAAGGAGTAGATAAAAGATCAGCACACTCAATAATCAATTTAATTGGTATCTCACTAGGATAACTAGATTTACGAGAATCAAGTGCCTTTAACTTTTTAGCAACTGAACAAATCTCTAGTATAGGGATATTTGAAACTGAATCATTCGGTGGTAATGTTCTTAGTTGCGGATGAATTTTACAAACAGATGCAAAAAAGTTATTAATTTCACTAGGTAACAGGGGTTTACCATTGACATCTCTCACTTCAACTCTGGCTACTTTTTCCCCGATAATGTTCTGAACTAAGTCATGGAGCTTCCTTGGGTTGGTTACGGATCCAGTTAAATTCAATTCGTTCCTCACTTTTATCGGATTCCGAATCTCTTGAGTAATCCATGGTTTATCATTAGATTTCACATATATTTTTTTTTTTGTGGGAAAATTTCACAGTATTTTTCGAATAGTTCCTTACAGAATAAACTTGCCATTTTGTCACCGTCAGACAATGAGAGAATATCACGCCAGTCAGGATCTGTGAGCCAATTCTTGTAGAGATTTACTAGTTCAGGTGAGAAAGGCCTGTACACCACACTATTTATTTGTCGATTTGTCGACCGGGATTAAGCCTCTGGTTCCCCTTTTAAATCAATCTATTGATTCTTAAATTTTTTTTTGAGCTCATATCATATGAGCTCTTGGCTCTTAGAACTTCTTGCCTCGTCACAAGTGCCATATGAGCTCTTAGCTCTTGTTCTCTCTATTTCTAGCCTCCTCTCCACCTGGTTCCCCTTTCATTTACCACTTCTATTAGTAAATTTATTTTTTAACCTTTTACTTGGGTGTATCTCTTCGTTCTGGACAATGCTTTCATATTACCCTTGACAAATATAAGTCTAGTTTTTTCTTATCTTTTAAAGTTGTCAAAGTTTTTTTACATCTGGTTTTATGTTCATAGCTGTCAACTGCTTAATTCAGTCTCAGAAATCACTCTTTATTTCAAAACAGAGTTTGCAGTCTTTAAATTGTGATAATGTGTACCATAGCTTCATATATCTCAATCCATTGGGAGAATTATTAGATCTGCAAAGAAAACATCTCGGTCCATAGGTCCATAAAGCCCATTTATTGCTTTAATAACATAGTTTTTTTCTATAGTTTAATCCATTCTAGTACTGATTGTGTTTTTCGGTCAAGGTTCTCATGGGAGTGAGGTCCATAGAGCCATTCACTTACGCACAAAGTTTCAGAGATACTGATGGATACTATACTCCTTTTCTTTGTGGGATTCAGAATGTTCCCATCAGGAAAAAAGGTTCTGTAAAAAACAGAAGTTAACGTTGGAAAAACCAGATTTTGACTCAGTGAAACTTATGTTTACAATATGCAGATCAAAATTAATGTTCCAGAAAGTATTACTAACGAGATCTGTAATTACTTACAGGGTTTGGTAGCGTAATGTATAATTTGTCAGATATTTTGTTAACAACTCTACAACACGCATTGTTCTGACATTATAATAGAAAATCTATTGCATAAATACAATTCAGGGTATATATTTGCACACTAGGGGGGGGGGGGGGGGTAGTTGTAAAGTCATTTTTGTGGTTAATGAATCACTTCGTCTATTCTCGTTTTCAAAATAAAACTTCTTACCCTGACAGTGTACTTCCTTCTCCTGATAAGCCCATTTATTGCTTTAATAACATAGTTTTTTTTCTATAGTTTAATCTATTCTAGTACTGATTGTGTTATTTAGCCTCGAATTTATCCATTTTAAAATGAGTGACTGTGATGAATATTCGCAAAAAAAAATTTCAAATGTGCTAAAAATCTGACTAATAACCCTACATGGAGAGTAGCTCTTGTATATGTAATACTTTTTATTCGATTCATTTTTCAGGGTAAATATTTTACCAATGATTAACTTTACTTTCCACTTTTTGCCGTATCTGATTTTTGTAGAAGAAACCCGTTCTTTGTGCTTCACAGCCTCAATTTTAGGTGATATGTCTGCTGCAGCCTAATCTTTATTAGAATGAAATTTTTACTTCAAGAAGAAGGACAGGTTTATCAATCTTTTACTACTGTACTCTACATACAAGGGCCCAGACCTAATTGCTTTTTTGTATTTGATGGGCTATTCCTTCTGATTTTTCGACATTTTGGACTGTGAGTTACCATAGTAGAACCATACTAGCCTAGCTCTCCTTTACTTTGTTGACAATTGCAAACTAAGTTATTTGATCATTCCTTTCTAATCTTATCCTGGCAAAAAGTCTTACTCTAACTTTCCTAAAATCCCAAATTGGCAGCAGCAGCAAACACACATGTGTGAATTTTCAAAAATTCTGCCTTTCTCAAATTAGTTGTAAGAGGCTTTTGAAAATCACTAACAGAACGGCCCACAACACTTGCTAATTTGAATATCCTTCTCTAGTAAAAAAAACAAAAACAAAACAAAAACAAAAAACAACTGGAACCATTCAGAATAGGATACATATCTGTTATTGAAAATAAAGTCCCGACACAATTATTTTTTTTTCGACAAGAGGGCCAAAAATCCGACAATATCGGAAAAATCCGCAATAGTGGAAGCGCTGGTTCGGATAATCCTCTCAGTACTATCTAAATAAAACACTGAATTTTATCTTCTTGCTTACTTTCCGTACTCTACATTTTTAAAGCAACTGTGGTTAATTTCGCCTATTTTTATTTTTGTTTCGCTTTTAGTACTTCATTTTTGCTTGTCTTCTCGTTTAGATATATTTCAAGTTTTGTTTCGAGTCTTTTGTTGCGAAACGATCTTAGTGGTCTATAGTCAAACAATAAGAAACTACGTTTTTTGGTGAAAGGATGGTGGGATTGAATTCCCCTGCCATGGAACGTACGCAGGAATGTGTTTCGCGGGTCCTTCAAATCCTTCAAATTCCTTGTTCTGTAAGATGTATCAGAAAAACATGTAACACAAATTTCACAAGATTTCGGGGGGGGGAGAGGCTGGACCCCACCCCCTGTGTACGTGCCAGCCCATTTCCCCTGCTCACCATTTTGGAATTGTGTTTCATCTGATACTGATTGCTATATTGCTATATATTACTATATTTCTATTACTGTAAAAATAGATACTGATTTGCTGATTGCCGTACCAAAGCACGGTGTTATGAGGCAAGCACGGTAGAAAAATGTGTCTGTTTACTTCACATAAATTATTTACCTTTTTAGGCGCAGAATTCTCACCGTACTCTAGAAGAAGCACAACTTCAAAAAAGAAGGACAATGTCAATAGAAGTTGGAAATGGTAGTTGGATATTATTTAAGAGAGAAGATGAGACTCAGCGACATCCAATGTGGTCCCAATGGCTGACAAAATAGGATACAAGGTAATAGCCATTAATCCGGAAAACAAATTTGCATTATTTCTTTGATAACGGTTGAGGAATATTGGGTCTCTTGGATAGAAGCCGGGGTATGAAACTTTTGGAAACTCGATTGAATCCTGAAACTAAATTAAATATGGTTGTCTGGCAATTATCTATTTCTTTTTTAGCATATTATTTGCAGTTGTTAGCATCGTTCTGTGCTATTCTCTTTCTAAGGAGTCTTTTTCTTTTGGAGTTATACTAGGGATTAGGGAGAGGCTACCAATTTTCGTGTCACGGGTGTTTAACAAATAATTCTTACTTAGAATTTTGTACTTAGAACATTTTTCTTACTTACAGACTGAGGACAAATTTGTACAATCTATTCTTGAGTTAAATCCTAATATCGGAAAAAGGGTGAATTCGCCGTTTATCCTTGAGTTAACTGGCGCTATTTGATTTCCAGACCCTTCTCTCTAGCGAATGCAAGTCTCAAAAGCCGCCCATTAAAACTAAAATGTAAAACAACTACTATAATAGTTCTTGGGAATTTGCAATTACTAGCGTAATCGTTTATGTGAACTCGTTCTTTGTCTTTCAATCAGGAAAATTATATATATAATAGAAGAAATTTCTTTTTGCTGATAGAAGTTTAAATGAGAATTATAAAAAGGGGAATTTAAAGGAGGCATAAGCTAAATTGGTATATTAGTGGCAATGTTAAAATTTGATTACGTGTTTGTTCATCTATAGATAGTCGATCAGTTAGAGCAGAATAATGTAACTTTGCTTACGCTTCAAATTTTCAAATGTTTAAAATTTCTTCTTTAACTAAAAAGAAGATATAAGTAAATGCAAACGTTAAGATAAAATTTATTTTAGATATAATTCACAAGCTTGGATGAGCCGAATTTTTATTCAGAAGTAAAACCAAAACCAGAACAACATATAAAAGGCTTATAAACGCTTCCATATGTAAAACAGGCAAGGGAATGCAACGTCATTTAATAAAAACAATCAATAAAAAGTTTGAGGACACCAATTTAAATTTTAGGTCATATTATATGGGGCAAATAATTTCTTTCATGAAAAAGAAAAGACTGTAAACTTGAAAATGGGTCAGGGGTACAAGCGTAAAAAGGAGGAATCTTTTTTTGATAATTTTCTCCATGGCACAAGGGACACTTCTTTTCGTATCTTGAAGTCAAGCAGCTTATCTTAAAGTGAACCAGCATATCTTGAGGTGAAGAGGCTATTCTTTGAATAAAATTAATTTGGTTTTCTTCCTTTGAAATTTGTTGGTGCCCAAATGGAGAAGCATATTCAAGATACAGATGGACAAAGGAATATATCTAGTGAATGAATATGTTTTATTCAAAATTAATAAGCAACTAGACTACAGAAAATAGTCCTTATGCACTTGATAACTCTCCCAACTCCTTAAGCCCCATATAGATTATCATTTAATATAACTTCCATCCATTCTTTCCTCATATACCACACATCCAAAAATTTCCTTCCTCTGTCGAATGAATTCCTTACAAACAAACATTTAATTATTCTACGAAATTCCTTCTTTTACTTTCTTACATTCGGTTCACTATTTAGTGCTTCTTCTTCAATCCTTTTATTTCCTGTCACAGAAGAAAGAAAATCAATGGCAATCAGTGTAAAATGTTTTAAGCTCGTTACTTTTAGCAGTATGTTGTTTATTTGTCTACATTTGTTGTTTGTTTAACCGGCACTTTGCCTTCCTTACACAAATGACAATATAATTTCGTAGTTATTTCGGAGGTGGCTCTCGGCATACATCTAAATTTTCATGTTGAAAGACACCGGAGATGCTTTTCTTCACAAATTCCAAGCCTTATGTTTGCAAGACTATCTGCATTGTGCTTGTCCTTTCTTTGCTTCAGGTTGACTGTCAGCTTATCATACTGAAATTCTTGCTATAGATTAAATGATCCCATGGATTCAAGTCTATTTCGGATCTCTAGACGAATAAGAGGAATGAAAGGTGGATTTACTGACACGGGCCTTAATTGAAGAAAATATCCAAAGAGAACAAAGTTGGAATTTCCCATTGGGAAACTATTAGATTTAATCACGTCCGTGACAAATGAATATACATCAGAATCAGAGACGAAACCTTGCTTATTTCATCCATAATGAAATTTTTTTTCGTCCAAGTTTTTCTCTTTAATTATCAGCAATCGTTTGATGGATAACGATGCATACTTTGCAGTTCTCTGCTAGTCAACTGGCACACTTAAACACCGATGAATGGTAACACCCTTTATATTATGAGTGGCAATCCAGTTGGGGCCATAACAAAAACTGGAAAATCCCCCTCGCTAATTCCCGACAAATGAACCCTTTAAGTACACTAATTATTCATGACTTCACAGCTCCTCCAAATCTAGACACTATCAGTGTGATGGGCTTGTCATTATTGCATTTTTTTAGGTTGCCTATTATTATGTCAACAATTTTCTTCTGACCTAAATTAAGTAAATTTAAGTCATTTGACAACTGACTTTAATAGAAGTGACGTAGCCCATCTGCCCAGACCTTTGTACGCATTATTCACTTCTTCCCATGTTTCATCAATTTCTAACTTTTTACCTTTTGTCATGCAGTGTGTTATATAGTTTGGCAACTTGGAGCCGATATGACCAATAATTGAACATCATTATTGCCTTTTTTTAGGTTGCCTATAATTCTGTCAACAATTATCTTCTGATCTAAATTGAGGGAATTGAAGTCATTTGACAACTGACTTTAATAGACCTTTGTACGGATTATTCACTTCTTCCCATGTCTCACCAATTTCTAACTTTTCACCTTTCGTCTTGCAGTCTGTTATATAGTTTGGCAACTTGGAGCCGATATGACCAATAATTGAACTCTTAGAAGAGTGAGGAATGCCGAATCTGTAATCACTAATCCATAAGCCTGAATTTCTTTTGAATTTCCCTTGGCAGTATTTGCTGCAGCGGTGCATCTGGTGATTAACAATAAGTTTGTGCAGGATCGGACTCGATAGTTTATAAAGAAAATGGCATGTGGTAAAGCTATCAATGTACCTTGTAACTTCATCCAGTGATGATTTTCTAGCGACTCGTACGGATTCTACCCAGAGAGTGTAATGCACATGTGGTGCATCACTCGTTTGGTATTCAGTTCGTCAATAGTAGTCCTTGATTTTACCAAAGACGGGATTCAACTTTGCACAGGATAGGTCGTTGAATACGGCTCTCAATTTTTTGTAAAAATGTGTGACCACAGACACAATGACTCTTGCTGTTAATTCAGCTGGTGTCATTTTATCGACGCCAACCACATGACTGTTGATGTCACTTGAGTGTTTTATGAATTCTGGAGAACACCATTCCGCACAAGAGGCTTTAATAAATAACAGTAATATCATAGACTTGACTTTTCCAACCAAAGCATGAAAATATTGTCGATATCTTCTCACGTTTGACGGGAGCTCTGTGTCGAAGTCGATCCAGAAAATCTTTTGCACTTTGATTAACCTAACAGTCCTAATCATGTGTGCAGCACTGTTACAAAAGTAAGAAAGGTCTTGATGCTGAAAGTTGTGAAATAGAGAGTTTGGTCTAAGTGGAACTGTCAATGTCTACTAAGAAGACGCCTCTTGATGTAGTCTGCATTTCGCATTGGAAAATGGCGGGACATGTCCCGCATATGGTCTTTGCCATAAGGGAAGAGATTTGAAAATGCTTTGATGTACAATTACTCTTGAAACTGATCCTCCCCTAAATCATGTAATCTTTTCAATTGAAATTTATTTATTTTTATTTATTTATTTAAAAACCCGTCAATCATACGAATTGAAAAAGACGAAGCACGAACATATAAATATAAGAAAATATATAAGAACACATCAGAAGAGACATAACTAGAAAGAGACTCAACTAATAAAAGGGCAAACAAAATAGCACTAAAATGAATAAAACGAAAACAGATCTATTGTAAAAGGAGATTATACCAATCGTGATCTACTATTTTAATATTGTGTCTTTTGATTACATTTTCAACTGCAACATGAGGGTCGGTTATGTGATACTTTTTAATGAGGATTGAGTTTCTGTACTAGGGAGGATAACGTAGGAGGTATTTAGCAAAACGGAAGAAAAGCGCACGGATTTTAGACAATTCAGCCTTCGAAAATAGTTTCCAAAATGGTGCCAGGTACAGAATATGAGGTAAAACAGTAGCGTTATATAGGATGGCAAGGAGGGGGCGACTAAAACGGAATTTAGCAGAGACTATGGAAGCATACGAGCCGGATATTCGTCGATTAAGGTGTTTGATCAGTAAAAGACGTGTATGCAGTATAAGTACAGTATAAGTACAAGTGTTCCGAACCTTTCGTACCAAGTGGGTTGGTAATCCCGCCCTGAGGGCCTGGCGGGAATACAGCTTTCCCCGCATTTCCCTCGATACTCTTGATTGACATTTTAGTAGACAATTGGTCAGTCTCAAGGTTTTTATAGTTCTTGAAGTTATCAATAAAGTCTTTCGGTTCTGACGAGTCAAGTTTTTGTATAGAGAAATGCTCTACTAAGGGTGATTTGGCATCATTTGTAAGTTTTTCCTATATTGCCTCCTCTGGTGCTTCATAAGTTTGCTCTTGTTCCTTTTCTTTTTCTAATGTGACTCAATAGTCTCTCAACTCTTCTAGTGTGTATGCTTTATTGTTCCTATGCACAATATTGTTTGCTTTCAACCAAAGTCGGGCTTTGTGTATTTTTCTTAAATCAATAAGTGGTGCCCAAACATTCTTGTTATTGGTTGTTTGTCCATTGACAAGTACGACAAAACTGTCAATGTTTAGCAATTTTTCTGGTTTTACATCTACATTTGCTTGAACACCTACAGGTAGATGTACAATTTTTCCTTTGAGAGCCTTTGTCAATTCGTTTGATAGTCTTTATGATCCCAGGATTTGTCCAAGCCTAGCAACTGTTAGATATGGTGTGACATATCTTATCATTAACAGTTCAAATTGATTCAAATTCTTAGTGCAACCTGGAGTTTCATAAGTTTTTGCTCATCTGGCAGTTACAACTGCTTGCAGCAATGATAAGGAACTGATGGGTATTCGTCTTTTGTCTCAGTTACTTTTATTGGCTTTTTCCCAAAGAACTTCATAATTTCTGATTCTTCTGTAGATACCTGAGGACGCATAGGCTCCAGAAAGCTTGTAAAGTTTTTCCTCCTCAGTTTTGAAATTGCAGCTTCTACAACGGATCATAATTATGCAACACTATTTTAGCTCCTAATTGTTTTCACCTCAATAATGAGTCCCCATCTTTCTACGGCCTTTTACAAGCAAAGTTTTAACAAAGTTTGCTAGAATAGGAAATTGTGGTGTTTATGCTCGCAGAGCACGAACAAAGCTGTAATTTCCTTTACATGGGTGACAATAAAGTGAATGTCCCATTTTGTCAAGTTTGATTGACTGGTCTGCGCAGCAATTGGATTTATCCAAATACAATTCTACTGAATCTTCATTAATGAATCTTCTTTGTTCATCTCGGAAACTGTCCATTAGAGCATAAGACTCATTTCAATGTCAATTGGCTCATATTTGCAGAGATCTCGATGACATTTCAATTTAATTTAGGGATTTTTGTCTGCCAACTAACTTTCGACAGTAGAATGTCTTTCGATCGTCCCTCTCTAAATTTTTTCAATTCAAATCCTTTATCATATATCATTTACAAATATCGATGAGAATTTTAATTTGTTAGTATTTCAGTCTTCATCATCAAATTTGGTAGAAGATTGTGTTTTTAAATCCTCCAGCTAACCTTTTGTGAAAAGGAGGTACAAAATTTGGAAA
The DNA here is from genome assembly GCF_032884065.1 of Artemia franciscana. NCBI lineage: Eukaryota > Metazoa > Arthropoda > Branchiopoda > Anostraca > Artemiidae > Artemia > Artemia franciscana. Next base: position 1,199,327 of record NW_027063379.1, on the reverse strand, counting down.
GCTATTCTCAGTATCATTATCTTGCTGGTTTTGTGTTGTTGTCTCGCACAAGCATCTATTACCAACTTCTACAGCTTTGTTATTACTATAGTAAAACAAATTTCCCCTTCCTCCCTCGTCAGTTGGCATTTCAGCGTAAAGGTCACCAGTGTGACCACTTCTCAAACAATGGTTGACATCAAAGATTTTATACACTTACTCGAGATGATAAGCTTCATTATGCAAAAAGTGTTCAATTGTATTTCCCATTGGAAGGGTAAATTCTTCAACATCAGAGAAAAAATCTGCTCTTGGTAGATTCTCCAAGATTTTAGAACACTGCTTTTGAATGTTTGCATATAGCTTTACTAAAGAGTTCGAAGCTATGTTAATGACTGCGTTAGCCTTTGCTAGCAGTAGCTTAATTTCAATGGTTGAAAACGTTCTTTCATTTGTTTGCACATATCAAAGTTAGTATTGAAATTTTCTAAATGTGACTTCATATTTACTACAGTCCTGGACCTATATGCCCACCTTTGTCAATAATTTCTTACAAATAAACTGGATTGCATTTTATTAGCCAGAGATGAATTGTGCGTGGACTGGCTTATGAAGCAGGACATATCAAAAGACTTGGCGCTGGTTTGTGCTCCGTTCTGACTTTTCTTTATCATTTTTGAAGAATAACTTTTCACTTTCTTTTATGTAGATCTCATTGCAAGCTTTGGCAGAGTTGAGCTATGTGGTAATGTTTCGTCATTGTTTTTCGTCGACCTGCGGCTTCTATAAAAATTCTTATAGAATTTGATGACTGTTTTTGATGTTTTCCTCCTCTGTTCCTTACTAGAAAAGTCAGTCCCTCTTTGTGTTTTCAATAAATTGTAAACAGTAACCTTTTCAATGTGATTCCTTTGATACAAATCATCTCTCCTGTATTTTGTTCTTGGTTTCCAAGAGACTTTTTTGATGTAATTTTGACGACACTCTTCTTTTTCTCTCTAATAATGGAATGATATTTCTCTGGATTGATATAGACTTGATGGCCTTCAGGCGATAAGTCGTCATTTTTATATTTATCCTTCACACGTTGTTATGCTAACTTGATAGTCTTCAGGCGATAAGTCTCTTCTTTTTTGCAATTATCCTTCACAGCTTTCGATGCTAACTTGATACTGCTCAGGTGATCAGTTTCATCATTTTTATATTAGTCCTTCATATGCTCTGATGATTAATTGATTAAATTCTGGTGATTGAGGAATATCCAAGGAAACCAAACACACTGAAAAATTTCTCTAACAATTACCCCAGAATATCTTCACTTGCAAAATTGAGTAGACAAAGTACATTGGTGAAAAAAAAAATACATTATGCAAACTTTATATTTCTTTAAAAACAAAACGTAAGAATTTTTCAATTAAATCTTATTTACACTCCCGATTAAAATATATATCACAGGTAGCGCAATAGCGCTGCCTAAGTAAAGCGCGAAGTTTGCATAATGTATTTTTGTAATACATTAAAATGTAGACATTTTATGCTGTACACTACCATAAAATGAACGATAATTTACCATGTGAGAATCCCAATAAACCCCAAAACATAATTTACCTCTCATATATCCCAAAAATCACTAGAAATCTTAAAAAAGTATGCAAACAAAATAATCTGTATGTTGTATTTAACAATAATTTCAAAATCAGAAATTTCCTAAATTCCAATAATGATAAGACTCCAGTTACTCGCCAAAGAGGTGTCTAGCATATACCATGCGATTGTGGCAAATTCTATGTAGGGAGAACCCACCAGAATTTCGAGAAACGCCTACAAACACATAAAGATGATATCACCAAATCTCTACATTCTAACACTACTTCTGTTTCTTTTGATTCTGCTTTAAGCAGCCATGTTTTCGAAAATCCTAGCCACAAAATACTCTTTGAAGAATCTGCCATTATTAGCAATGATCTAGGCATAAAGCAAGTAGTTCGAGAAGCAATTGAAATCAGACTTAAGATTAATAATAATATTTCCTTAAATATGGATTTAGGAGAATATTCACTGAATGTTCTATCCACAAATTTAATTAAAAATAAGCTTACGAAGTATTATAAAAAACCAATAGATATTAACACAGAACCTGTCACAAATAGAACTATTAAGATCAGCAGCGAAAAAAGCTAGGCTGGCATTAAAAACGTGTTTTCAATTCATTTTCTTTCATTTCAATGAATTGCCTCGTTTCATAACAATTTATTTATCAGTCCTGGTTGAACTGGTAAGGATGCTGGGACTGTTAAAAACTGTCCATTTTAGTTTTATTGATTTTATCCTCTTGTAAGTTATTTTTTCTTATTTGTATTGCTGAGGACAGCCCTTGGACATAGGGCCGAAATATTCATTATAATTTGTTTCTCACTGTCTTAAAAAATTCCCTATTGTTCTTCTTGTTTTTGGTATTTGTGATGGAAAGGCAGTGTGGTCTTCGTCGATATCTGTATCACTTGATTACCTCCAGTCTAAACATCCAAACGCTGGGATCCTACTTACCGGTGACGGAAATGAACTAGGTTAGGTTAGGTCATCTTTGTCGGGAAGCTAATTTAAAACAAATCGTTAATATGCCGACCACAAAAGGTGGTAGTTCCCTTAACATTATTTATACAAACCCACGTGAATTCTAACAAAGACCCATTTCCCTCCCCCCCTCTTGGTGGCAGTTACCAACTTACGCTTTTGCTAAATCCGATTCAAGATCATACCCGCAAGCATTGTTTTCGATTTGGAAAATTGTTTAATTAAATTAGAAACTAATAATGGGAGAAGCTTTTAAACGAAACGACAATAGAAATTAAATATAATAGAATTATAAGGAAAGAAGATTTAGATATTGGAATGGAATACACGATTATAGGAATCAAATGGGTTGCAAAATTATAAAATCAGACAAAGGTATGGTTTTAAAGGTTATTGAAAGAAAATAAAAGATACTATAAGTTATTTATGTCTTAATGTTGAACAGTCGACTAAATATTAAAGCATAATAAATTATTACATTTTATCAGTAGTATAAAAGAATAGAATATAATCAAACTAATAAACACACACAAGTTTTAACAGTCGACTGTTCAACATTAATACATAAATAACTTATAGTATCTTTTATTTTCTTTCAATAACCTTTAAAACCATACCTTTGTCTGATTTTATAATTTAAGAAATAAGAGGGGGGAGGGAATTGGGTCTTTATTAGAATTCACGTGGGTTTGTACAAATAATGTTAAGGGAACTACCACCTTTCGTGGTCGGCATATTAACGATTTGTTTTAAATTAGCTTCCCGACAAAGATGACCTAACCTAGTTCATTTCCGTCACCGGTAAGTAGGACCCCAGTGTTTGGATGTTTAGACTGGAGGTAATCAAGTGATACAGATAACGACGAAGACCACACTGCCTTTCCATCACAAATACCAAAAACAAGAAGAACAATAGGGAATTTTTTAAGACAGTGGGAAACAAATTAGAATGAATATTTCGGCCCTACGTCCAAGGGCTGTCCTCAGCACTACAAATAAGAAAAAACAACTTACAAGAGGATAAAATCAATAAAACTGAAATGGACAGTTTTTCAAAACAGTCCCAGCATCCTTACCAGTTCAACCAGGACTGATAAATAAATTGTTATGAAACGAGGCAATTCATTGAAATGAAAGAAAATGAATTAAAAACACGTTTTTAATGCCAGCCTAGCTTTTTTCGCTGCTGATCTTAATAGTTCTATTTGTGACAGGTTCTGTGTTAATATCTATTGGTTTTTTTTATAATATTTCGTAAGGTTATTTTTAATTAAATTTGTGTATTGAGCATTCAGTGAATATTCTCCTAAATCCATATTTAAGGAAATATTATTATTAATCTTAAGTCTGATTTCAATTGCTTCTCGAACTACTTGCTTTACGCCTAGATCATTGCTAATAATGGCGGATTCTTCAAAGAGTATTTTGTGGCTAGGATTTTCGAAAACATGGCTGCTTAAAGCAGAATCAAAAGAAACAGAAGTAGTGTTAGAATGTAGAGATTTGGTGATATCATCTTTATGTGTTTGTAGGCGTATCTCGAAATTCTGGTGGGTTCTCCCTACATAGAATTTGCCACAATCGCATGGTATATGCTAGACACCTCTTTGGCGAGTAACTGGAGTCTTATCATTATTAGAATTTAGGAAATTTCTGATTTTCAAATTATTGTTAAATACAACATACAGATTATTTTGTTTGCATACTTTTTTAAGATTTCTAGTGATTTTTGGGATATATGAGAGGTAAATTATGTTTTGGGGTTTATTGGGATTCTCACATGGTAAATTATCGTTCATTTTATGGTAGTGTCTTTTCACTCTACGTTTAATTGTATTATTATTAAATAAAAGAGGATACCCATTTCCAAAGAGTATCTCTCTGATAAAGTCTAGTTCAGCTGTGATGTAGGAATCAGAACAAATGTTTAGGGCACGATCGACGAGAGATATTAAGACCAGTCTTTTAACTTGTGGGGGATGGTTTGATTCAAAATGTAGATATCTATTGCTTTGTGTTGGTTTTTTGTAAATAGTAAAATTGAGTTCATCTAAGTTACGAATAATTAGAACTTTTAGGAATGAGATTTTATTTGCAATTTCGATTTCTAAGGTAAACTGTAAATTCCTATCATATTTTTTAAGGTGATCAAAAAAACCCCTAATTTCATGTCCCCCATAGTTCCAAAGTGAAATTACGTCATCCATGTAACGTCCCCAAAACATGTTTCAACAAATATGAATTTAATGCCCAATTTTCTATGCGCTCTACATAAATATTCGCCAGTAACCCGGAGAGAGGCGCACCCATGGATAAGCCATTTATTTGTTGGTAGAAAGAATTACGGAATTGAAAATACATTAAATATTTGTTACAAAGTTTAACCAAGGTCATTAAAACGTCACAATCTAATCATGTTGCAGAAGCTTCTATTAAGTCATAATTTTCTTTTTTTTTCGAATAATTTCTCGGATTCTGCTACATTAATAGTTGCATACATAGACACAGTGTCGAAGCTACTGATAACTGTATATAACTGATAACTGAAATATTTACGTTTTTGAGCTTTTCGACTAAATCAACCGAATTACATATAAAAGATTTTTGAGAAAAAAGCAAAGGTCTGAAGGTTGTACACAACCATTTTCCAATGTTAGAGGTGGGGGCTTTCATACAAGCTACAATTGGCCTTAAAGGAATGCCTTGCTTATGTAATTTTGGTAGACCATAAAATTTTGGACAAAAGCTGCCCCGGGGGGAAAATTTATTGTATTATTGTTGAGTAATTTTACCATTTTGTTTTAGATCTTTTAATTCTTTTATAATTTGATCAAAACTGATCAGTATGATCGTGGGTTATATTTTTATATGTAGTTTTGTCATTTAGATTTGCATAAATTTTTGTGTTGTAATCTTTCGTATCCATGACAATCAAAGAATTGCTTTTATCTGCTTTAGTTATAATAATGGACGGGTCTTTGCGGACATTGGGTAGAATTCTTAGGTCACACAAATTATCTGGTTTTATGTTGGTGGGAGGATTAGCATTTTTTTTTATTGTAAAGTATGTCAATAAGACAAGCCCCAACTTCGTCTAGGTTGGAAATAACATTTGTGCAAAGTAGACTCTAGAGAGGAAATCAAATCTAGTTACACTAAATCCTCCCACTTTATTTTTTTTAAGTTGTGCAAACGTAAACAAGCAAAACTTAAAGGAAAAAGTTAACAACCACTGTACTACAAAACAAAAAAAAACTAAACTGCATTTGAATTCACTCAAAAAGGAATACACCTGTCAACACTTTTTGTCAAGAATTCTTTAAAAATTTCTTCCATTTTATACATTTTTTCTAACCACCTTCCGGCATAATTTGTGGAGTATGTTCTTTAAACTGCTGCGCTATTCCACTAAGCAACTGATCCCCATTGGTATAAACAATAGTGGCTCTTGTTGTTGCTCTACTAATTGCTTCTATAAGGTCATGTATCTTGAGATTATCTCGTAATTCCTTGTCACTGAAATGTTTCATAATAGTTTTAAAGATAAACTCTGTCCTCTTGAAAGCTTTAGAACTCAATTCTTGAATAATTGTTTCTAGCTTGTTTTTCTCTGTAAATGATTCCAAGTTTTCGTTAACAAAAATGACACCAATTTTATATTCCTTTCCTCGAAGTGGAAAATTTCTTCCATTAAAAAAAAATTAGTGAATGAGCATCTTTAATTTCTTCATCGGAACTTCCTAGAGAACTCATAAGGCTCTTTACCTCCGAAATAGCACCTCCTCCATCCCTGGAATAAAAAAAGTGAAATAGATTATAAGGATTCTTGCAAAGAGCGCAAATAAAAATACAAATATAGTTTATAAAATAAAAAAAAAACAAAACAAATGTTTTAGGGATAATTCCTAATTATTTTTTCAACAACGTTTAGGCCTCGTCAGTGCTATATTGTTTTTAAAACTCAACGTTTATTTAGATCTGCTGCTTTCTCATGCTGCTTAAATCTAAGAACATCCTTGTTTTTCTCATTTCTACGTCTTCGTTTTACTTGTTACTCTTTGGCTCTTTTTTTCTTCTGCCTTGGTTCTTCGTCTTGACTTTGTCTTGTTCTGATATTGTCTTGTTCTGACTGGTTTTGACTTTGACTTTGTCTTGTTGATTCTGTCTTGACTCTTTGGTCTTTGATTCTTCTGTCTTGTTCGTCTCTGATTGTTCTTTCTTGTCCGTCTGCGATCACTGGGTTGCTGGGTACTAGGATTAACTTCAGATGTAGACAAAAGAAGATGATTTTAATAGATTTACTAACTATGGAAGTTGCACAGAAAGTTTTTTGTAAGTTCAGACAAAATAAATTCTTCTGCTGAGGTTTTTGAATTAAAATTTAGTTGCCATTAATCCATAGCTAATTGGAGAAAAATCTAAAACATATTTGCAAGTCAACTCGCGTATTAGTTTCTTTGGATCGTATTTTGATAATAGGCGATCCCTATCCCGATGTACTATATTGGAATTGCTAACACCTTTATTTAAAGCGTCATTCCAAGAAAATACCAGCGGGTATGTTGGTGTCTCACCAAGTTTCATCCTGATCATACAATTCTAAACCTCTTAAGATTCCCGGTCCCCCCTCCAATATCCCACCCCAACGACACTGGATCCGGTCGAGATTTGAAATAAGAGATCTGAGTTGCGAGGTCCTTTTAAATATGAAATTTCATTAATATCCAATCACTCCTTCGTAGGTTAAAAATACCTCATTTTTTTCTTTTTTTTCAAAATTAACCCTGCCTCCATCTCCCCCAAAGAGAGTGGATCTGTTCCGGTTTTGTCAATCACGTATCTAGGACTTGTGGTTATTACCGGTAACAGTTTGAATTTCCAATTCTGGAATTGGATATAAACTGTATCGTCTATTAATTGCCAAAGGATATGACATCTTCATATGTAGCCACTCCAATCACCATATCTTTTCCGAAGATATTTTGTCTCTTGACAAAGGCCAACTGGTCTCTTTCTCTTGACTGAGCTCTTGGGAGCTTGAGCTCTGGTCTCTGGTTTCTTGATTGAGCTCTTGAGCTCTTGGTTGAGCTCTGATCTCTTGAGCTTTTGGTTGAGCTCTCTTTGAGTTCTGAATTTTTCATTAATTCTAATCCATCTTCACGGACATTATGGATTAATGCATCTTTTATAATCAAATTATCAGTTATTTAAATTTCCTCGTCCTGAATCAATTGGCTTCAAATGTCCTGAAGGCGAATATATCTAAGATAGTCTTTGCTTTGCCTTGTTCGACCAAAGCTATGGAATGGCCCCTGGCGAGCATTATTAATAAAATCTCTCGTGACAAAGAAGCTGTGGTAATATGGCCACTGCTGGTGGATCATTTTTTCTCAAGTTTTTTTTATTGGTCTCATATATTTCTTTAAAATTTCCAATTCTGGAATACTTTGGCAATGTACTTATGGCTTGCGCATCTTCGCTTTGCAGTTCATAACTACCTGCGTCAAAACAACAAGTACAAAAGAAGTCCATTATTTGGCTTACGAGACTTCCCATATAAAGAGGAAAGTGGCGGCAAAAGACCTCTGGAATAAGGATCTCTATGCCAAATGCCAATCCTAAGGATAAACACACGGCCAAAGGGTTCCCGTTAAACACATGGTCGTAGGCAAAAAACAAAGTCTGAGCGATTTCTACTCCAAGATTTAAAACAAAAACCAAACTTGTGAATAAAAAATTAGTTTTTAATTTTAACATGGCCTTGATTTTTTTTCTTGATTTTTATCCTTGTTTTCTAGAGCAATGGTCTATCTGATGCGTAATTCTATTATAGTATTGATTCTATCTATCGCCATTGATAATACATCCATTTAGCACCAAATATAATAATGTAGAAGTGAACACCAAAAGTAGAAAAACCCATGACAACCATTTTGGGTACACAGGTTCTTTAGCCTCACTGCTGAAATGGTGGGAACCATAAAAATAACAATGAATCATTTTGATGCTCATTTTGGTGCTGATATAATTGAATGGACTCAAATGGAGCTTCCAGAATTTCCTGATTTGCGATCTGTATGCCGCTTTTATTGATTACTTTGGTAATTTCTTCCAAAACAGAGCCTAAGTGAGCCTCAACTATATTCTCATTAATTTCGCGTACAGAATTTGTTCATAATATTTTCCAATGCCTTGAAAGTCAAGATGTAGTTGGTTACTGGTAAGTTCTTGTGGAAAACTAGCTATAGCCTTTGCGAAAGCATTCTTTATGAGTTCAACTTGCCATTATCTTTTAGGTGAACGACTTTTAATGTAAGATTTGGAACTTTGATTATGGCCTTTGTCAGACTGGGATCTTTTTCAATTATTTGTTTTTGTAATTCTGAAGCTTTTGTCCTTATTTGAGCGTTCTTTATTTGAATGGCGAGAAAATAATTAATTTGGTGGAGGTTCTTTCATTATTCCAGATTCTTTGACAAGCCCAATTAAAAAAAAAGAATTAGGAATTGCATTATTTGAATGTTAATTAGGTGAACTTAAAAATTTTCTTTACATAAATTTTTATAGGGTTAACGCTGTGGTTAATATTTGATTTAAATCAAGCATTTCAAGTATTCTGGGGCCTACAAATCTGTATTACAGTCTATTTATACTTATTTGGGATAGGTCTCTTTCTCTTGATTGAGCTATTGGGAGCGTGAGCTCTAGTCTCTGGTTTAAATATCGTTGTAGATATTTAGGAATTCGAAGATTATTTAAGGCACGATTTATGTTTACCTTTTGCATGAGAAGACGGATGTGTTTTCTGAATTGTTCCTTTACAGTTGGCTGATTTGGGGCATTACGAACTATTTTAAAAATTAATCTTTTGTGGAAATATAAAGGATTTTTATAGTTTATTAGTTTCTCATATATGGTAATATCTATTTCCGGTGCTATCTTAGACGCAAAAATTTTTTGTCGTATTTACTACAATTAAAAATTACTTTCTTTAATTCGTCATAGTCCTCTTCATATAGGTAGAGTTCTTGACCATAATTCATTGAATTATTTACTAAATGATAGTTTTTGTAATTCTCATAAATGCCGTATAGTATATTTGGTATTTCTAGTATAATATTATAATTTTTTTCTATGAGCATTGATAAAAATCTTAAGGGCCAAACGATCGTTTAGCATCCGTCGTTAAATATTCTCCAGAAATTTTCGTGAATCAGGGTTGCTATTAGAGGATTTTTTCTTAGGGGGGGGGGGGGCTATTGTTGAGTAAAATGGTAAAAGTTAAACGGTAAACACTGGCGTCCAAGACACCCCACCGATCGCAGATTTCCCGAACTTGTATTTTGAAAGTTGCTTTCTCTAACTTATTTTCAATTATTAATGAACTCTGTACTTATGTATTGTTAGCAATGCTCCAAAACTATATAGTGTCTCAACTTCATATGGCAAAATAGAGCAAACACCAAACGTTAAAAATTTTATTCCATATTCAAGCCAACACAAGGATTTTAACTTATCAAAAATTAAAATTAAAAAAATGTACAATGAAAGACCTGAAGGAATACCAAATCTACTTTTTTTTTAAATTCCAAATTAGAATTATTTAGAATACACACAACGACCATAATGTTCGTCATAACTCGCATCTAATGTTCGTCATCACTCAAAGCGACTTTCACATTCACTTTAACTCTAGAGAAACACTTTTTTCTTTTATGCCGAGAAGTGTAGTAGGTCTCAGGTAGGTCTTGCATCTAAAAAATAAATTCAAGATATTAATCATTCAGCTTATATACTGCCTTTGATGAAGGACACACTGTCCTTTGTGTGAGGTTTCTTATAAGACATTTAAAAGGCTTTCAAATTATGCAAGGAAGAAGCGAGGAACCTCACACCTATAGATTTGGCCTAAACTTAGCAAATACCCCAAAATACTGACCCACAAGAGTGGAAGTAAAAATAAAGTACTCCTGGCTGATAGTCTCCTTGTTAATATTCTAATTTGTCTGGTTTTTTGACGATTCTGCCTGACTTGGTTGTTACCTTTTCGTCTTTAGGTTCGGCATCCTTTTTCTTTGGTTTTGCTAACGATATTAAATCGATTTTTTTATATTGTTTCTTCACCATTTGCTGGACTAGCATCAAATTTACTTTGTCTAGTCTTAATCTTAAAATTAATAAGATCCATGGCTTCTCGTAATGTTTGTCTTTGGGAGGCTGTTTGACCTGTTCTGGCTTTTTGTCCCCAGGCGTCTGTATAGCCTTATTTAATTCATCGTATAACGTAAGAGATCTGCCTATTGGTGTAACAGGGTTTACTATATCATCGGGGAAACGTTGTGGGGGGTAAGAAGTTGAGATTTTATCTGGGAAAAATTGTGTTTTTGGTGAAATTGTATAGTTCAATTCTTCTGATTCTTTACTTGAAGATGAGTCGGTTTCCTTGCGTCTCCACGTGATAGGTGTACTTTTTTTTTTTTGGGGGGGGGGGGTAATCATATTTGTCATTGTTAGAAATTAGTGAAATTTTTCTTCATCACTACTATTTTGGAAATATCCTTGTTTAAAATTGAAAGGTTTTAGCTCACTTAGTCTAGATTGAGGTGTTTCATTTTCGTCTTCCGAGGTATTCGATGTTGACGGTTGCGGGGTCCATGTTTCTGTGAATTTTGCCCTTTTTATACGACTAATATGCGTCTAATAGACTTTTCCCTTTTTTGCTTTTAAGAGTTTAAATATAACTTTGTTGTCATATTGTTTTATTATTCTCTAAGGTCCTGAATATCTATCAGAGAGTTTTTTGCCACCGCTTTATTTTCATATTTTAAGTAAACGCAATCTTCTATTTGAAAATTTAGGTCGCCCTTAACATTTTGAATATTTTTGGCTTCTTGTTTTGTTTTAGATATTTCGATTTCTTGTTTCACAAGTTTATAAGTTTTTCTCATTCTGTTAAGAAATTCTTGTTTATTAATTTCGGAATCATTATAGTATTTTCTTGACTATAATTTCATTATACGGGATTCGAAAATCTCGTCCGAATAATATATAAAATAAGTTATCACGCATAACTGGGGAGTAAGCTGTATTAATCACATTTGTCAAATAGGGTAAGGTTTCGTGCCAATCTTTTCGATTACCTTTTGTGTAAATACTCAAAATATTAGAGAATAGCTTATGCCTGTTTTCAATTTTGCCATTTGCTTGGGGGTGATATGGGGTTGTTACCAATTTATTTACTTGAAGAAAAGACAGTAAATCCTTGGTTACTTTTGATACGGAATTAGGGCCTATTTTGCTTAATATTGTATTAGGAATACCGAAACTAAGAAATATTTTAGCAAGGGCTTTGCTTGTGACGTAAGCGCTCCGGTTTTTCAATGGCTTAGCAAACTTGGAACTAGAAAAAATGATCGATTACTGAGAGTACGCAAGTATGTCCTTTGTCAGACTTGGGGTACCCTCCGCTAGTACCATATAAATCAAAAGAAACTATATCAAATAGAAACCTGGCCGTAGGCGTTCTTCCTATTGCTGGATTAGGGTAGATTTGAGGATTTTTTCTCAAATTATATGTTACACAAGGTGTAACATAATTCTTCAACTTTTTTAAGGCTGAAGTGACGAAAAAGTATTGTTTTAATTTATGGAAGGTTTTGTCTATACCCAAGTGTCCACCTACTTCAGAATGAAAAAATTCAAAAGCGGGTTTTTCTAGAATTTGGGGTAAAACTGGTACGATGGAAGTTTGATTTCTATTATTATTATTATCGGTCATTATTCTACATAATATATTTTCATCTAAATTATAATACAAATTATCAATTTCTTTTTTGAAAGATTTCATGGTATCAGGCAGTTCTTTATCATACAAGAAATAGTCTATTAGAGCAGCGCAGATATTGTCTTTCTTTTGAAAGTCAAATTTGACGTTATCACAAAGATTCAAAATTGACGTTATCACAAAACAGCTTGAATCTTGTTTCTCAGTCATACTTGTCAACTAAAAATAGTTCTTGGGTATCAATATCCGTAATATCCTTGCCAGCTTGTCTTTAATAAAGCGTAGTGTCTTCTCACTTATGTGAAAAACGATAATTATATCTTTTATCTTATAATATTTTGTTCCTGGACTTGTCTGTTCCCTCTCAAACAGTTCCAAAAACATACTGATCATTTTAGATATTAAACAATAAATCTTGCCAGTGCCTGTCATACCCATGATTTACAATGCGGTATACATGATAGCTTCCGGTGTGGAAGTTACGAAAATTCCTGCAACATCTTTTTGTTCGTTCATTTTCTTCTTTTTATGCTCTTGGTTTAAATGTGTCTCCACATTTAGTTCTGGGATCAGTATATCGCAGTGATGTGCCAAACCATAGAACCTGAAAATAAGATACTGATATTATAAAGAAAAATAAATCGCTGGAGTAGGAACCACTGTGGTTTCAATGCAGATGCTGAAGCTTATTGGGGAGGAATGCAGCCATGGACCAAGTCAAAGCACGGAATCAAAACTTGAAAAAAAACATTAATCTTGAAAAAAGGACATTTTCTTACGGCAAATGTATGCATATTGGTTTACACAATGATCCGATAGACTAATCTAGCAACTACTGTTGCTTCTATTACTAATAGGAATACTGCTACTCCTGCTACAACATTTACAAGTCTTACTACTGCTAAGGCTAAGAGTAAGAAGGCAAAAACTTCGCAGAATGTGAGAGAAAAGTACTGAGAAAAATCAAACCACTTCGTGTATTCATGTTATCAAAACGGCGTATCTCAGGAATGCCTTAGGGTATTAAGTTGGAACTTTCAGTCAATATTGAGGGGTTAATGATAAAAAGGGCTCTATTCAGATAGAGAGCGTACAGTTTCTTCATATGAACGGCATTCTGTTTTCCAGACTTTCAAACACCATTGCTCATATTTCCACTTCTTATTACTTACTTACTTGTACTTGTGGCGGGAATCAGGTGTCTCCACCTCGCCCGGCAACGATGATTTTGGAGATATTTGGGATAGGTCTCTTTCTCTTGATTGAGCTATTGGGAGCGTGAGCTCTGGTCTCTGGTTTAAATATCGTTGTAGATATTTAGGAAGTCGAAGATTATTTAAGGCATGATTTATGTTTACCTTTTGCATGAGAAGACGGATGTGTTTTCTGCATTGTTCCTTTAGAGTCGGCTGATTTGGGACATTACGAACTATTTTAAAAATTAATCTTTTGTGGAAATATAAAGGATTTTTATAGTTTATTAGTTTCTCATATATGGCAATATCTATTTCCGGTGCTATCTTAGACGTAAAATTTTCGTCGTATTTACTACAATTAAAAATTACTTTCTTTAATTCGTCATAGTCCTCTGCGTATAGGTAGAGTTCTTGACCATATTTCATTGAATTATTTACTAAATGATAGTTTTTGTAATTCTCATATATGCCGTATAGTATATTTGGTTTTTCTAGTATAATGTTATAATTTTTTTCTATGAGCATTGATAAAAATCTTAAGGGCTAAATGATCGTTTAGCCTCCGTCGTTAAATATTCTCCAGAAATTTTCGTGAATCAGGGTTGCTATTAGAGGATTTTTTCTTAGGGGGGGGGGCATTGTTGAGTAAAACGGTAAAAGTTAAACGGTAAACACTGGCGTCCAAGACACCCCACCGATCGCAGATTTCCCGAACTTGTATTTTGAAAGTTGCTTTCTCTAACTTATTTTCAATTATTAATGAACTCTGTACTTATGTATTGTTAGCAGTGCTCCAAAACTATATAGTGTCTCAACTTCATATGGAAAAATAGAGCAAACAACAAACGTTAAAAATTTTATTCCATATTCAAGCCAACACAAGGGTTTTAACTTATCAAAAATTAAAATTAAAAAAATGTACAATGAAAGACCTGAAGGAATTCCAAATCTACTTTTTTTTAAATTCCAAATTAGAATTATTTAGAATACACACAACGACCATAATGTTCGTCATAACTCGCATCTAATGTTCGTCATCACTGAAAGCGACTTTCACATTCACGTTAACTTTGGAGAAACACTTTTCTTTTATGCCGAGAAGTATAGTCGGTCTCAGGTAGGTCTTGTATCTAGAAAATAAATTCAAGATATTGATCATTCAGCTTATATACTGCCTTTGATGAAGGACACACTGTCCTTTATATGAGGTTTTTTATATTGTTACTGGAAAGACATTTAAAAGGCTTTCAAATTATGCAAGGAAGAAGCGAGGAAAAAAATAACACAAAAAAAAATCAAGACACAGGGAGATTTTTGATTTTTTCCGCCACTTTTTTCAGCATCACCTTCAACACACGATGAAATTTTCAACTTGAACCAATTTTCAACCGGTCCTGAAGTATTTTTAATCATTTGAACTTTTTGATTTTAGTTTATTTTTGTACGCGTCTATTTTTGCTTCCATTGACTTTTTTCGCTTTTTAGAAAATGTTATTTTCCCTTAAGGCGTATTCTTGGGATGTCGGATCGTGCATAAATTTTGCATAATGTCGGATTTCATCTAAGGGGTAGTGTACTCCTTCGTATTTGGTAAAATTTTTATTTTCCTCGATTTTGTACCATATTTGGGGGGTTTACATTTGTTGATTAAAAGGACTTCAGTTTGAGTAGGGCCCTTGCAAAACCGATATTGAATATTAAATCTTTGTTGTAATTTTCTTATCAATAATTGAACTTGTTAAATTTTTTCCTTTTTGTTTTAAATGAGTACTTTATTTTTACTTCCACTCTTGTGGGTCAGTATTTTGGGGTATTTGCTAAGTTTAGGCCAAATCTATAGGTGTGAGGTTAAAATTTTGTAAGATCATAATTGAGGTACAACGTTTCGGCATACAGGTAGTGACATATTTTGGTAGTGAATTGGGTAACCAATTAAATTGAGAATGTTTTTAACAACTTAGAGAAATTGGAAATGATAAAAAGAAATGTTTTGTAAATTGTAAATTGGAAATGTTGAATGACAAGCAGAGAAGTACAACGTAAGAGAATTTCTATTTAATTTTGTTTTAAAACGTGCACGTATTATATACAATGAGGAGAATAAGATGGGGTAACATCAGCTGAAGCAACGACGGGAATCCGTACAGACACGGCGTACGAACCAAAATAGAATCTTATGTTAGGAACATTTTATCGGACTAGTTTGAAATAAGGAAATCGCAATTAGGAAAGTATGGATGACAAACCGGACCACATTTTGTTCCTCGGCAACGGCTTGCGGGGGCGCTTGTCTGCAATTTACTTCTTTGATGTGTTTTTAGGGATAGTAATGCACTTTAGTTTGGTATTTGTTAAATGATGGTACACAGCTATAAGATTACCTTAAATGTAAGATTGAAATTCCTGTTGGGCCAGCGTTGTTTATAGAGGTATTAATAAGCTTTAACGTTAAAGAATTTTTTTTGCGGTAGAATATTTTATTAAAACAGTTGCACATTTATAAGTATATTCTTGTTAGAAAGAGATGATCCGGAACTTACTTAAAATACTGAGCACTTTTTGACCAAGTATGCCAATTTTTCAATCTGAGTCTTAGCAAACTTCCTGAAAAGTACATTTTTTTTAGGGATCCTATATTACGGGTGGTTCCTTTGGGAATTTTTTTGAGTCATTTCTTGATTTTATGGTAAATGATTTGTTTACTTTACTCCTGGCTGATAGTCTCCTTATTAATATTCTAATTTGTCTGGTTTTTTGCCGATTCTGCCTGACTTGGTTGTTACCTTTTCGTCTTTAGGTTCGGCATCCTTTTTCTTTGGTTTTGCTAACGATATTAAATCGAATTTTCTATATTGTTTCTTTAGGAGCTTTTGACCTTTCAGTTGTGCCTTTTTGGCTGAAGCAACAGCACTATGTGACCTGGCTCTTTCTGAGTCCTTGAGCTTATCTGCGTCTGATTCACTTTCTGTTTCTGAGGAACTGGTACTCGTAGATTTAGTACTTATTTCTTTGGAAGATTTTTGAGATTTAGGAGTTGACCCTGCTTGACCTTCAAAAATTTCTTCTCCTCGTGATATAGAGGGTTTACTACTTCTTGTTGAATTCTGTACTCGGGGGAGTTGAAGGATTCTTGGGAATTAATTGAGGAGTCAAACGTTTTCTTAGGATGTCTCCATTGTTTAAAAGCCATATCCTCAGGAGGATGGGGAATTGATTGCATTATGGTTTCCTTCCAAGATAGCCAGTCCTTGGTTTTGCATTTGAAACGGTTATATCATGATACTGGTGTTCACCATTGGCTGGACTAGCATCAAATTTACTTTGTCTAGTCTTAATCTTAAAATTAATAAGATCCATGGCTTCTCGTAATGTTTGTCTTTGGGGCTGTTTGACCTGTTCTGGCTTTTTGTCCCCAGGCGTCTGTATAGCCTTATTTAATTAATCGTATAACGTAAGAGATCTGCCTATTGGTGTAACAGGGTTTACCATATCATCGGGGAAACGTTGTGGGGGGTAAGAAGTTGAGATTCTATCTGGGAAAAATTGTGTTTTTGGTGAAATTGTATAGTTCAATTCTTCTGATTCTTTACTTGAAGATGAGTCGGTTTTCTTGCGTCTCCACGTGATAGGGGTACTTTTTTGGGGGGTAATCATATTTGTCATTGTTAGAAATTAGTGAAATTTTTCTTCATCACTACTATTTTGGAAATATCCTTGTTTAAAATTGAAAGGTTTTAGCTCACTTAGTCTAGATTGAGGTGTTTCATTTTCGTCTTCCGAGGTATTCGATGTTGACGGTTGCGGGGTCCATGTTTCTGTGAATTTTGCCCTTTTTATACGACTAATATGCGTCTAATAGACTTTTCCCTTTTTTGCTTTTAAGAGTTGAAATATAACTTTGTTGTCATATTGTTTTATTATTCTCTAAGGTCCTGAATATCTATCAGAGAGTTTTTTGCCACCGCTTTATTTTCATATTTTAAGTAAACGCAATCTCCTATTTGAAAATCTAGGTCGCCCTTAACATTTTGAATATTTTTGCATCTTGTTTTGTTTTAGATATTTCGATTTCCTGTTTCACAAGTTTATAAGTTTTTCTCATTCTGTTAAGAAATTCTTGTTTATTATTTTCGGAATCATTATAGTATTTTCTTGACTATAATTTCATTATACGGGATTCGAAAATCTCGTCCGAATAATATATAAAATAAGTTATCACGCATAACTGGGGAGTAAGCTGTATTAATCACGTTTGTCAAAAAGGGTAAGGTTTCGTGCCAATCTTTTCGATTACCTTTTGTGTAAATACTCAAAATATTAGAGAATAGCTTATGCCTGTTTTCAATTTTGCCATTTGCTTGGGGGTGATATGGGGTTGTTACCAATTTATTTACTTGAAGAAAAGACAGTAAATCCTTGGTTACTTTTGATAGGAATTAGGGCCTATTTCGCTTAATATTGTATTAGGAATACCGAAATTAAGAAATATTTTAGCAAGGGCTTTGCTTGTGACGTAAGCGCCCCGGTTTTTCAATGGCTTAGCAAACGTGAAACCAGAAAAATGATCGATTACTGAGAGTACGCAAGTATGTCCTTTGTCAGACTTGGGTTACCCTCCGCTAGAACCATATAAATCAAAAGAAACTATATCAAATAGAAACCTGGCCGTAGGCGTTCTTCCTATTGCTGGATTAGGGTAGATTTGAGGATTTTTTCTCAAATTATATGTTACACAAGGTGTAACATAATTCTTCAACTTTGTTAAGGCTGAAGTGACGAAAAAGTATTGTTTTAATTTATGGAAGGTTTTGTCTATACCCAAGTGTCCACCTACTTCAGAATGAAAAAAATTCAAAAGCGGGTTTTTCTAGACTTTGGGGTAAAACTGGTACGATGGAAGTTTGATTTCTATTGGTATTATTATCGGTCATTATTCTACATAATATATTTTCATCTAAATTATAATACAAATTATCAATTTCTTTTTTGAAAGATTTCATGGTATCAGGCAGTTCTTTATCATACAAGAAATAGTCTATTAGAGCAGCGCAGATATTGTCTTTCTTTTGAAAGTCAAATTTGACGTTATCACAAAGATTCAAAATTGACGTTATCACAAAACAGCTTGAATCTTGTTTCTCAATCATACTTGTCAACTAAAAATAGTTCTTGGGTATCAATATTCGTAATATCCTTGCCAGCTTGTCTTTAATAAAGCGTAGTGTCTTCTCACTCATGTGAAAAATGATAATTATATCTTTTATCTTATAATATTCTGTTCCTGGACTGGTCTGTTCCCTCTCAAACAGTTCCAAAAACATACTGATCATTTTAGATATTAAACAATAAATCTTGCCAGTGCCTGTCATACCAATGATTTACAATGCGGTATACATGATAGCTTCTGGTGTGGAGGTTAAGAAAATTCCTGCAACATCGTTTTGTTCGTTCATTTTCTTCTTTTTATGCTCTTGGTTTAAATATGTCTCCACATTTGGTTCTGGGATCAGTATATCGCAGTGATGTGCCAAACCATAGAACCTGAAAACTAGATACTGATATTATAAAGAAAAATAAATCGCGGAGTAGGAACCACTGTGGTTTTAATGCAGATGCTGAAGCTTATTGGGGAGGAATGCAGCCATGGGCCAAGTCAAAGCACGGAATCAAAAAATGGCAAAAACATTCAAATTAAATGTAGAGATACCCAATTTGTTCAGCATAGTTGAAAGGTCTGGCAATTAAGCCTTTAAGGATGGAACCCTCACCCCAAGAGCCCTCAGTAAACGTTAAAGGTTTTTATGGAAAGAATGATCATATAAGCTTTAGAGGTGGCTCATTGAATTAGGAATCATAAGTTTCAGTGCCCATTTTAAGAGTCAAAGTGATCAGAGGGTAGCCACCCTCCCCACGTCGTATTTTCCCCAAATGTGCCCAATAGAAATTTTGAGATAAACATTTGTTCAAAAATCAATAAATAATGAAATTCGAAACAAACAGATTTTACAATAAATAGCCAAGTGAAACTAAAAACCAGTCAATATTAAAATAAGGCTGATAACTCTCCTACCTACTCTCAATACCAGAGCACAATTTGCACTGAAATGAAAATAAAATACGTTTTAAATGTTGTTAATTTTTACTGTAATAAATATAAAATTATTAAAACTTTAAGGAATAAATATCAGTACATGAAAATTAAACTGACAATCCACGGTCATTTGTGTTTTGTTTTTGAACTAATCAAACAGTTTGTGGCAACAAACTGTAGTAAGGAGCGACCCGGTTCAAAAGTTTCATCAAATTTAGTACTACCCAGTAAAAATTAAAAGCCTGAGAAAATTTGCCTTATTTTGGAAAATAGGGAGAAACCCCCCCTAAAAGTCATAGAATCTTAACACAGCATTAAAACTTAAAACAAACAGAAATTATTACACATATGTGGAGGCTCATCTCTTCCTAAATACCTGTTTTTTACACTACATTTTTTATAGTAATTCCAACTATTTATTCTACGGCCTTAGGGATTCACGCGTCATTCTTAAAGAATTGGGAAACAAATTTAAGCTTTACTTAATTGTATGTTAATTTGTATGTTACGTATAGTCATATTTATTACAAATAAAAACGTTCGTAAAAAAACTAAAGTCCTAGTTGCCTTTTTAAATAACCAAAAATTTTAAGCTAATTGGTAAGTTATGCATAGTCATATTTATTAATAATAAAAACGTTTGTAAAACAATTAAAGGTTCTTTAGGTGTCTTTTTAAGTAGCCAAAAAATTGGAGGGCAGCTTGACCTCCTCCCCCATCCTTTTTATCGCAAGTTTTTTTTTATAGCTATTTATGTTTGGAGAGCCAAAATCAATCCCTGTATTAATTCAAAAACGTTCAGAAATTAAATAAAAACAAAAAGTTTTTTCAACTGAAAGTATGGAGCGACATCAAAGCTTAAAACGAACGGAAAATTACTCCGTATATGAAGAGGGCTGTTCGCTCCTCAACACCCCACTCTTTACGCTAAAGTTTGTTTATTGTTTTAAAAAGTAGAGCTGTGAGAAAGAGTCGAACTTTAGCGTAAAAAGCGGGGTGTTGAAGAGGGGACACCATTTTTCATATAAGGAGCAATTTCTGTTCGTTTTAAGTTTTAATGTCGCTCCTTGCATTCAGTTGAATAAGTTTTTTTTTTATTTAATGACAAAAATATCTTTTTTTACAAATTAAATTTTTAAGACAATTTCAACGAGTTTTTAACTTTTTTTAACTTTACATACGTTTTTACTTATTTCGCTCCTAGTAGCTAAACAAAGAACCACTCTATATTATTTTATGTAAGAGACTTTGGACCGAATTATTGAAAAGATCATTGAAAAAAATCTTGGTTTTCTCATCAAAAAGTTTGACGACAGTGTGGTCGGGCATAAGAGGTAAGGGGATGGATAAAAAATTACTTTTTGTCTATACTGGTTTGCAACAAAATACCATTATTATGGAACCCTTTTTTGCGACAAAATTTGATATGGCAGTCAAATATGAAATTCATTTGTTTCAGCAAGATAATCACAGGTCAGGATTTGACCAGCTTCGATGTTATTTTTAACCACTTTTTAACCCTGTCTGGGTAGTCATATATAAAAAAATATAGAAAATGAACAAACAAAGTTATAATCCTTATATAACATGATTCATAGTAATTCAAAGCTTAGAATAATAATAAAAAAAATCCAGAAAATAAAAGTTTAGAAAACTAAACATACAATTTTTACATTTTTGGATAAATAACAAGGAGTCAAAAAATACTAAAAACTAGTAATTGTCAAGACAAATTTCTATTTATTTTTCTTTCTTAGGTTGATAAGAAGCCACACAGATTTTCCAAGTATTTATTCTATAATTTCTAGAACAATTTCGTTGCATCCTTGACAATTGTTTCTTTTTTCAGTTCTAAATATGTAAAAGTGATCAGATTTAGTATAAAATTTGGAAATTTTAAATTTTCAAACCTTGTGAGGGATACAGGACGCTTTACGGCTTTGCAAAATATATAATTAGGGAAATCTCTCTTTGCTTACTGTCGGACCTTTTTTGCTGAGCAGCTTTTATAAGTAAATTTATTCTTCAAACCTTTTATTTATTATAAATATTATCTTTGGGTTAAACTAGATTTTTTTTTCAGTAAAATATACTTTATTTATCATATATCCAACCACACTTAACATTTTTCTTATTACCTAGGGCCCATTTTTGTAATAATGTCTGTCCCCTGAAGGTATGCAATCAAACAGTTCGTGGTAACGAACTGTAGTAAGGAGCGACCCGGCTCAATAGCAAACGAAACTCTAAAAAACGGAATTTCGATGCTAAAAGATATATCAAAAGAATAGGATTTTTATGATGATTTTAAGTATATAAGTTTCATTAAATATAGTCTTCGTCATCAAAAGTTACGAGCCTGAGAAAATTTGCCTTATTTTGGAAAATAGGGGGAAACACCCCCTAAAAGTCATAGGATCTTAACGAGAATGACACCATCGCATTCATCGTATCAGAGAACTCTGTAGAAAAAATTTCAAGGTCTAATCTACAAAAATGTGGAATTTCGTATTTTTTGCCAGAAGACAAATCACGGGTAGGCTACGTGTTTATTTTTTTTTTCCCCAGGGGTCATCGTATCGACCAAGTGGTCCTAGAGTGTTGCAAGAGGGCTCATTCTAACGGAAATGAAAAGTTTTAGTGCCCTTTTTAAGTGACCAAAAAAACTGGAGGGCACCTAGGCCCCCTCCCACGCTTATTTTTTTCCCAAAGTCAACGGATCAAAATTTTGAGATAGCTATTTTGTTCCGCATAGTCGAAAACCTTAATAAATATGTCTTTGGGGATGACTTACCCCCCCCCCCCCCCATAGTCCCTGGGGGAGGGGCTGCAAGTTACAAACTTTGACAAGGGTTTACATACAGTAATGGTTACTGGGAAGTGTACCGACGTTTTCAGGGGGGATTTTTTTGGTTTGGATGTGGAGTTCAGGGGAGGGGGCTATATGGGAGGATCTTTCCTTGGAGGAATATTTCGTGGAGGAAGAGAAATTCAATGAAAAGGGCGCAGGATTTTCTAGCATTACTATTAAAAAAAAACAATGAAAATATAAACATGAAAAAGTTTCTTCAATTGAAAGTAAGGAGAAGCATTAAAATATAAAACGAACAGAGATTATTACGCATATGAGGGGTTCTAAAAATACTTTAGCATAAAGAGTGAGGTAATTAGGAGGAGATAAATACTTCGCTCTACGGAATTTTCTACGGCCTTTCTGATTCAGGGGTCATTTTTAAAGAATTGGGACAAAACAAGATTTAGTGTGAAGAGCGAGGTATTAACGAGGAGACCGAGCCCCTCATATATAATCAAAAATATAAGAAAATAAAAGTTTGTTACGTAAGTTAATTCTTAGGTTACGTATATTTTTTACTAATAAAAACGTTCTTTAAAAATTAAAAGTTCTAGTTGCCTTTTTAAGTAACCAAAAAATTGGAGGGCAACTAGGCCTCCTTCCCCACCCTTTATTTCTCAAAATCATCTGATCACAACTAAGAGAAAGCCATTTAGCCAAAAAAAAGAATTAATATGCAAATTTCATTTTAATAATTTATTTACGGAGAGCCAAAATCAGACATGCATTAATTCAAAAATTTCCAGAAATTAAATAAAAAAAACATGTTTTTTGAAATGAAAGTAAGGAGCGACATTAAAACTTAAAACGAACAGAAATTACTCCGTATATGAAAGGCGCTTTTCCTCCTCGACACCCCACTCCTTGCGCTAAAGTTTGATTCTTTCTCACAACTCTACATTTTAAAACGATAAAAAACTTTAGCGTAAAGAGCAGGGCAAAGCCTTTAAACTTGTAGTAAAAGAGATCCAACTTCAACAAATGCATGGAGCTAAATAGCCAATTTGCTCATCGTGATGGTATAATTAACTGATTGTAGAATCTCTTATGTTCGACTGATTTATTGTCACTTTTAGCAGACAAGTTGGTAAAAGAATTATTGTTTATATACTATTTTAAAGCTAATATACCATATTCTTAAGTCAATAATATTCTTAAAACAGCTAATAAATTTTATTTTAAATTACAAATTTTATTTTATTTGGAAATTAGCAACAATCAAAGCCAGGTGAAAAAATTAATTCTTTTTTCTTGACAATCCGTTTTGGGAAATTATTATTAAGGTTTTACATATTTTCGTCAGATTCAAAGAATAGCGTATACGCAGTCCGAATCATAATTTATAAGGATGGAGCTATGACAAATAGCTCAGAAACTTTTCTGCTAAGTATTTTGTTTCAGCGCCACTCCATTCAACTCGTAACAATTCAAGTGTGGCCCTACGCGTGGTCACATTATTTTCGTAAATAACTGGCTCAGAAAAACTGTTAGATGAAAGAAGAAACAATATCTTATCAGATTGAAAACACTTACTTTCCAAAACTCCTTGAAAGACCCATGAACAATATTTTCCAATATCCACGCTAGGCCCCAGGAGATTGGCCATGTACAGCAGGACAAAAATGTCACTATAAATTTTGCAATCCACGAAAACAAAGGAGGATGACACCAGAAGAGAAGCTGAAACAAAAAAAAACCTAAACATATGACATGATGAAGGTAGAAATAAGAAATCAGTATTTGAACATTAATACTGGAAATAGTAATTAGAATGATAATACTCACGAGCTTCTGTTTTATTATCAATTTTTTACGAGGCATTAAAAATTTCAAAGTATTGTCCTTACATTGACCCTAATAACTAGCTGCTCTAATATACGATAACAACCTCTAAAAATTGATCTAAACGGCAGGCTCTTTTGTATTTTCTTTCTCTTTCTTATTTTCAGCACAGGTCTATCATGAATAGCGTACTGAACTAAAGAAAAATAGTCACGAAAAACTTAAAACATTCTTATGTCTAAACGGGCTCAAAATTAAAAAGGATTTTTTTTTCGTTGCACCCTAAAAAAAAGATTTTGAAGTAATTAAGGCGTAAAACGTCACAAAATTGAAATTTTTACGCTGAACTGTCATTTTTTCTTTTTGCTTTAGATATATCCTTAACATTGTCCCTCTTGTCATTATTTGAATTGTTGTGAACAGATCATTTAAATTAAATATAAATAGAAACTACACGCCTAAGAAGCAATATTTTTGACGGAATGTGCACTTTTTCAGATATGCGTCAAGACGCAGTAGGTCCTTGTTATCATTAAATAATACCAACAGCAAAATTTTTCCGACTGAAAATAAGGACTAACCTAAAAACTTAAAGCGAACACAAATTATTCCGTATCTGAAGGGGTTTCCTCCATCCCCTTCCTCAACACCTTTCAATCTTCACGGTAAAGTTTTTAGCATTTTTAGAAAAAGCTTCGTATTCTATTTAAACTGCCATTGTGTTCAGGAGTCGTTTAAAAAAAAGAAATGAAAAAAAAAACGGTCAAACTTCAGCTCAAAGAGCAAGATATTAAGGAAGAGAGGGGTAACCCCTTCACATACGGAATGCTTTGTGTTCGTTTTGAATCTTAAGGTTGCTACTTACTTTCAGTAGATAAACATGTTTTTTCATTTAGTTTAGGAATAAATCAGAGGTTTAATCTGGGACTAAAGCTAATTTTGAAGGACAAATGTTAGAAGTTGATCAATAACCTGTTTATTTGGGCGCAAAGTCAGTACGCTAATGGGAATGATTAAGCATGTAGAGGATTGTAATTGAAAGGGTAATAGGCAAATAAATATCCTATTGAGAAGTAATTTAGGTCATTTAGTTGATTTGAAAATTCAGAAAAGACAACTTCAGATCAAAGAAGTTGCAAGTCTTCATTATGGGTCAGAAACTTGCTAGGAAATCTAGCTTGTGAGTCAAAATTTTCAGAAGTTGAAATCAGAGAAGTTGCAAGTCTTCAAAATTTTTCAACATGTTGGACGATTTTGTCGACACAATATTTAAATCCTATCTAGATATCTGGGAGTCACTTTTCGCTACTTAAGCAGATATTTGAGAAGAACGTAGGGTCTACTAAAGGGTTTAGAGCCCCACGGCTGGCCGGTACATCATACCGATATTGGAGTCAGTGTCATAATCGAATTTCAGCAAAAAAAAAAAAAATACCAGATATCAGCCGATTTTTTTTTTCATGGGCAACTTATCAAGAAAATGGTGTCAGATTTTTTATGGTTTTGCTTGTCCACTCCTTGGAAATGAAGCTACCAGCTAAGTCTGACCATATTGGAGAGATCAGCAGAAATGCGTCCAATGAAGTCAAAGAATGTTTGTTGTAAGTACTTGTCAATACACACCTACTTGTCAAATCATAAGTGGTGCATCAATATTTGAAATGCATGTTGAGTTCAAGAACGTACTACTTTTACCAAAACAAACTAAAAAGAATAAAATAAAGCATAAATTTTGATTTAATGAATGTTCACATACGTGGGTAAGAGATCCAAGAGTCAATCAGTTCAAACCATGATATCCAGTCAGGGGCGCAGCTAACAGAGGGGATGTCGCTAAATGGGGATAAAAAATGTAACCATTTATGTTGGAAATCTAGCTGGTGTGTTGAAATTTGTCAACATGTTTGGCGATTTTTTCGAGACAATATTTAAATCCTATCTCCAAACTTATAATCCTAGCTGCACCCCTGTATCCAAACAAAGGAGAGGAGGCACAGCAGGTTTGATTGACAGCATGGTTGCTAACAGACTTGCAACTTCGACAAGTGATGAAGAAGATTCAGCAGATGATATTATTTATCAGGGACTAAAAAGGTATCTGAGTGAGGATGTCATAGACAGAAAAAAAAAAGAAAAAAAAGACTGTCCGTTAGAGTGACGGTGAAGATGCAAAATTTGTTTCAAAGACTAGCAAAACTTGCTTGGAAGTATCTCTGCTATCCGCAAGCAAGAGACAATACCCAAGCAAGAGATTTCAGCTTAGTTGGGAGGTGGAACGAGCCACGCGCCCTAGGCATGATGGAGCCGCAATTAGCATGACAGATATGTGCCAGCAATTAAGGGCAGAAAAGGCTAATTTTTTTGTTTGTTTTTTTAATGTCCATTGGCTTTAGTACCTTGAGTGGATTTACATCCACTATTAAACTTAATGGCTTTTATACCTTCATTACATATTAAAATTAAGCTTAAAATATAAATTGGATTCCAACCATATAGTTGATAAAACAGGAATTGAATTTGTATTTTTTTTTGACAAATTCAGCTTTCAAATCTATTTATTATACCATGTACGCCAAATTTTAAAAAAAAAGAAATTAAAGGTTATGTACCCGTGGAACATAGGACTCGAAAATAATTGAGGTCAGTATTTGGGTCACGATGAACCAAACTTTTTCCCCGCTTAGGACGTCGATTGAAAAGAACAGGGTCTTCCAAATATTGATTGCTGTATTACACATGCCCTGGACAATCTGGAACTGCGTGACCAATATGGGACCTGCTGTTGAAGGGGGCTCGAAACGGACCCATGTAAGTGTGTGGATGATTGACACCAACATTAAAAAACAGAAATGTATCACTCTTCCAATGTTTGCAAGCCATGTAAATTTACTCGAGTATCCACGGGCCTCTCCTGAAACATAGAATGGTCAAAATTAAATTGCTGAAATCTAAATCACTTTTGTTTTCAAAATTATTGGAAGGAGCTGCAGGTAGCAGGTACTTGATATTAACTAATAATGATAATAAAAAATAACACCAGCAACATAGTCGCAGTTTTAGAAACGGTTCCAAGGTACCTGGACAAATAAGGAAATTTCAAAAATAGCAATTTTACTTAGAAAAAATGTATAAATATAAACAGTCAAAACTGCCAATACCATTTGTCAACCCCTATCCTCACGGACAAAAGATTTCAGGTTTAGCACGCAAGTCAATTAGTATTAAATGCTGTCTATGAAGTACTAACGAAGCGGGGAGTAGACCGTAGAAACTACCAATTGTCTTGCTGTGCATGTCTCTTTATGGATGGAAAACAAAAATAAAACCAAGCTGAAAACTGAACACGGTCAACTGAGCACAAAGTGTGGAATTATTCAAGACATCAGCAAGTTTAAGTTTATCATGGCTGGAACACATATATTGTTAATTGAACTTTCGTTTTTAATTCGCTTCTATCCTTGTTGTTTCATGTCTTCTAGACAAAAATGTCGTTTTACTTTATTTTTTTTAGTGACTCGTTCTGATTCCCGCTGTCACTCATCTTCTAACCACAATTTCTTTTTTTCTTCATTTTCGATTATGTCCGATATCTTTGATGCAACCCTTGATGCAGCGCAGTGGATTGATACTGTGCTTCGCAATTCTGGGCCAAAAGTTCATTTTCCACCATATTCACCCATCATTTTCAACCATCGCGAATCCCGGTGTCGTCCTTTTGGTCCAATCACGTTTTGTAGTTCAAATGCTGCGACAAAATGTTTCTTATTCCAACGAATCATAATTTATAACAGTTGTAAATTTTATTTTTCTGCTTCTTCATCAACGGCCCGCTCTTTACCCTAAAGTTTGACTCTTTCTCGTAACTCTATTTTTTAAAATAGGAAAAAACTTTAGCGTAAAGAGCGGGGCTTTGACGAGGATGCAGAACCTTTCATGTATGAAGTAATTTCTGTTCGTTTTAAGTTTTAATGCCGCTCTTTACTTTCCGTTAAAAAACTTGTTTTTTTCATTTAATTTCTGAATGTTTTTGAATCAATGCATGTTTTGATTTTGGCTCTTCGCAGATGAATAATTACAACGAAATTTACATATTCATTTTTTTGGCTAAATGGCTTTCTCGTAGTTTTGATCGAATGATTTTGAGAAAAAAGGAGCGGAGGAGCTTACGTTTACATTAATTAAGAGACTTGTGGCTTCACGAATATGGGCTACAGACTAGTTGTATAAATCTCTCTGTTGAAAGTATAGGGCTCGGGGGAAGAAGGTCTTTAAGGAATTATTCACCCCCATAGAGCAACACACCCCCATAGGAGGTTGTGTTGAATACAACACAACCACCAGATCATATGCCTGCTTTCTCAATTAATTAACAAAACAGTAAGAAAATTACTTACTTTCTGGTTTTTCAGTAGTGGTCTTCTGTTCCATTGCATTTGAGATCTGCAACAAAGTAAAAAAGATAAGTCAAAGCGAAGGAGAGCAGTATAAATACCCCTTGTGTCTTCTTATACTAGAGCAACATTTATGCATTGCGGAAACTAAGAATTATCTCCAGTATTTTCCAACTAGATGCTGAGAAATTTGAATTATTCTTTAATGAAAATTTTTTCCAAAACTGTCAGAGCTTTCTTACTTTTTCTACAAGGAATTCAACAGCTGTATCCCTTCCATAACTAGGGAACCAGTTAAGAATTGAATAAGGATGACTTGAAGGGGCAGCAACATATTCTTCGGTTCTTAACTAATTTATCTACTTTGGGTTGCCTCCCCGTAGTAGCATAATATTCGTAGGCATGAATATATAATAATAATAATAATAATTTATTTATCACCCACTTTACAAAACAGAGGTTAAGTGGAGTAAAATGCAAAAGAAAAACAGCAAAAGTAATTACAAGAAACAAATTTAATCACATACAGAAAAAAGACAGATAAGGTGATGAAAACATCCTAGCCTATAAATCGCTCCAATAGCTAGATTGGCAGATAATTTTTCGAAAGCACCAGTAATATCTGTCACACAATATTTTTTAACCAGTTTTGTATTCTGGTAAGAACAAGGTAGATATAAAAGAAATTTGCAGTACCGGTAATAATCTGTGCGAATACGTTTTAGATCACTATTCAACAGAAGTGGCCTAATACCAGAACAGAAGAGTACAGAATGATCGCAAAAATTTGAGTAAAGCTGAATTAGCGCTCTTCTCCTATAGTGTCCACGATTTGCTACAATCTTAGAGCAACCGACCCTCAGCTTATCACTAATATCTTTGACAGCACGAAACAGGAGAGCATTCATAGAATCGCAAACTGTTATACCAAGCCAACGAAACGATTTAACACGAGGAATACTAAAATCACCGCAGTGTAGTGATTCTGAACAATTATTACCACTGAAAAGAAGAAACTCGCACTTGTCTATATTTAGGTACAAGCCGATATCGCGGAAAGCAGAAGTAACTGACTTCACTGACCGGGCAAGAAAAGACTCAGTTTGACTAATCAGAAGAAGGTTATCCGCATAAGCCAGATATGAGATATCAGATGGTACTAGTAGGCACGTATTCGATATTTTTGATACTACATTTTCAACACAAGCATTAAAAATATACGGCGAAAGAGCTCCCCCTTGTCTTACACCGCAACAAACAGGAATATGACCGAAATAAAAATTATCTAATGACTTAAGGCGAAGGTAAGAATGGGAGTACCATAAACGACGCACGTGAATTACCGACGGATTTTCTCCTCTCTGGCATAATGTTCTCCATGCTTGAGTATGACAAACACTGTCAAATGCTTTAGACAAGTCTAGGGTTTCGAAATGAAGCACACGACGAGTGCGATGGGCATCTTTTAATAAAGAAGTCAAAGCACGGTGAGCATGCCGACAGCCTAGCCCCGATCTAAAACCAAATTGATTATCATCATTTAGAGCAAGCTTAGTGACATAAAGTAGTAGGAGGTGTTCAAAAAGCTTGCTAAGAGTACAAGCTACCGTTATGGGCCTATAAGAACTACAAGAAACCGGATCTTTTCCTTTTTTTAGAAGTAACGTAACGCTACCGCGTAAGAACGAGTTGGGCACAAACAAACTACTAAAACACATTTGAAAAAACAGTTGGAGATGAGATACCAGTTCAAAAGAATTCGGAACAAGATTCAAATATCAATCTCAAATATAAGAGTTTGGAACAAGATTCACAAATATCAAGATTCAAATAATGAATCGAAGGTAATGGACTTGGGACTGTCTGTTCAGGATTTCGACTCTTGTTGATAGAAGAGCATCGCCAAGTGCTGAAAACTATGTTGTGACCAAGATGGGCCCAGGATTGCACAAAGCTTCCAACTTACTGGAGGTCCCAGGGACTTCTTGCTGTCTGGTTCTAGGCCGGCTTAAGCGCTGTCGTTGTAGACTTGAGAAGATATGTTGGTCCCCGCCCTGCACTGGTATCCGGAATCATTACTTTTCCTGAGGCCAAAATAATTTCAAAAATTTAACGAACATGAAAATTGGAACTTGGAATGTTACGACGTTAAAAAATGACTATCGCATTGACATTTTGACTGACGAAGTACGACAGTTTAAACTGTATTTATTGGGAGTTTCAGAAAGTCATATCCCAGGGGTAGGAAGCATGAAATTAGGTGACAAAGAATTTATTTACTCAGGCAAGAAGGATGGGGTACATAGACAGGGAGTAGGGCTCATGATGAATAAGGAAGCTGCTAAGTCTTGTTTAGGCTAGGAAGGTATTAATAATAGAACAGGCTCAACTAGAAGTATTTGGTGAGGCAGGTACTCTGGCGGTTTCCGTAATACATGGCCCAACCATTTCAAACGGCGTTTATTTAATAGGGAGCGCCACATCTCTCTGAATATTGCACATTCGAAGTATATCCGAGTTGGAGATACGGTCACGTAGCTGTACTCTGAGAATTCTTCGCAGACAAGTATGCTCAAATACTTTCAGTGTATTCTCATGCTGTAGTTTTACCGACTATGTTTCACATCCCTAAAGGAGAACGGTGCGGACTAGTGCCATGTAAATTCGAACTTTCGTTCGGACACTTGACTTCGCGGGGATTCCTTAAGGGTTTCCGATATTTCCACTTTAGGATAGCACAAACTAAATATCTAGACATTTTATTATATTATTTCAAATTCCCCATTGATTTTCAGAAATATTTTGGATTTGTAACCCAAAAACATATAAACGTTTTGGCGAACCGTAAAGAAGCAAATTGAAAGATTACACATTTCTGTTGTCATTTTAAAGACAATAAAAAAACAAACAACATTCTGTTTCATCATGGTAGAACCTTTGGTTGCTACCTAGCAAAGCCCAAATCACGGCTCACATTGTTGTTGCTGCGGTAGGGGCACCTAGTATGATGCTGCCTCTTTCGAACGTAGTAAGAAACACCCTAGAGTAAGAAATTTGGTCTAATAGTAAGAAATACAATAGCACATATCTCCTAAAGATGGTATAAAATCGAATCCCATATTAAGCATTAGAATTGCCTTGTCCGAAAACTCTATAAAGGAAAATTAAAGTCCAACGGCTTGAGCCACAAGGAAAATCCATTGGCTTGGAAAACAAAGGAAGGCGGCTGCAATCACGGTATTGTCCATCGACAGCATCTTTTTTCCCCGTTTTTCCTTGTCCTAAGCTATCTGGACACTGTAATATCATATATAGCCATTTTTTGGCTCATTTTAAAGAAAATTGCCCTATCTAGTGCCTTTTGTAGTTAACAAAAGATAATATTTTAAATAAAATCAATTACTTTACAAAGGCTGCCTTTTCATACACAAGATGATGACTGACGTCATTATCATAGGTTATAACCATAAATGACATAAAAAGTAGAATCTGCATTGCGATGTTAGTTATGATGACGTTAGAATATAATAAACGTTATACCACTAGGACATAGATTTTAGATTACACCACTAGCCAGTTTAGGTCAATTCATTATGGTGTTAACAGAGCGAGCTAAGCGAAAGAAAAACCGAGTAAACTATCAAAGTGGAAACCTAAATATCTACTTCAAGAAAATAGTACCACAGAATAAATAGAGATAGCACCCTGGAGTCTAATTGAGGTAATTCAGATTCCACCCTGCCAGTCCAGTTGAGATGATTTTCTTAGGAAAACAAGTTAAAAGGGCAGTTGCAACTTCTCACATTGATCGAGCCCTGAACATTTGCCCCAATTGCCACATAAAAGCAGAGCTTTATTAGATTTTCTATACACAGCATCATTTAAGAAGATTTTTTCACTAACAGGTTAGGTAACAGGTTAGGTTTCACTTAACAGGTCAGATAAACGTAAACTCCGTTCACAATATTTCGAATTTTGTGAAATATTTACTGCATTTACCCCTGTAGGCCCGAAATTCAGATTGATCCGTAAAAGTAAAACTGCCAGTCCTTTGATAGCTCTATCAAAACGTATTTTAAAACATAACCGTAAAATCAGTTTTCACTTACGGATTACGGATCTTATACGGTGTTGTTTAAAGTTGTAAATATATAACTGTTGTTCAGTGTTTTATAAATGATCTTCATTCATTGTCCTGATAAACGTTGTGATGTCTTTTTTCTTATTCTCTTTTTGTAATTTTCTCTATTTTAACTTCCGTCTTTGTGTGGTTTCTTTATATCGTATGAAGCATTCGAAATATATAAATAAACTAGCTGTTTGGGGCGGCGCGAAGCGTCACCCCAACAGCTTGGGGTGCTTTGTGCCCACCCCCACCCCCAAACCCCCCGCGCGCGTAAGTCGTTACGCGCCATTGTAGTTGTGTCCCTGTGTACCACCTATGAATATAGTTAGATTTATATATGTGTTTTGAACGATGTAAAACTTGCCAATATACAACATTCTTGGCTTTCCCATTGTCTGTGCATATAAAAAGCCTTATGTACTGATAATGACGTCATATGCAAACGCTCTTTTTACATACAAACAAACATTCATACACACAACTCGTTTTTATATAGATAGATAGATAGATAGATAGATACAATACACACTAACTGCGTAAGACTTGCGAATATACAAAATTCTTCGCTGTCCAATTGTCGCTGTATATAAATAGATTGTCAGGTTTACCGACCCTCGAACATGCAACGTACAATTGTCCATGGGAAAAACAATCAGTATTAAGATCTATACCACATTTTTGTAATGATTGACCTTGAGCTTTGTTGATGGTGATTGCAAATGCTAATCGAATTTAGAATTGCAATCTTTTCAATTGAAAAAACAGATCCGTTGGAATCATGGGAATGCGAGGAATAAGAACAGCCTCATCCTCAAAAGGCCCTGTCAAGATTGTGGCCTCTATTATGTTTCCATTGTTTTTTTACGGTTAGTCGCGTGCCATTGCAAAGCTTTGGTGGGTTGATATTTCTTAACAGTATTATTGGTACGCCTATTTTTAGTTGTAGCACGTGTGGTGGAAACCCTGAAAGATCCACGGAATTTAAAAATTCAGACGGATAATTAACCGCCTCATTTGGTTCCAAAACTGTTTCGACTGACTTGTAAAGGACTGCCTGGTCTCGAATCTTGGCCAAAACAATATTTTTGGTTTCGTGGACGTCTATATTTTTGGGTGCAAGAATCGCTCTCTCACTTAGCCATTTATTATTTTTATAATTTTTTAGAATATTCGGAAATACTTTTTCAATCAATTCATTTTTGGACGTCACTTAATTACAGAATTCAGCAGGTAGTTGTATACGTCCTGAAATTGAGTCTAGTGGGAGCTTTCCGTTTCCAATTGCCAGCAATTGATCAGAAAATGTTTGCCCAGAGTCATCGTTTTGCAATCAGACACGCATATTTGTAGTTAAGTTTAATGTTTTTACGTGTGCCCATAAATTAGAATTTTTCAGGCAAGCATTCATTTCGTCTGCAGGGGTTGATCCCTGTGTACCACCTATGAATATAGTTCGATTTATATATGTGTTTTGAACGACTTAAAACTTGCGAATATACAACATTCTTGGCTTTCCCATTGTCTGTGCATATACAAAGCCTTATGTACTTATAATGACGTCATATGCAAACGTTATATTGATAGATCCCAGTTCTTATATTTTTAGTTTCAGTTTTCTTTTTCTTCTTTATTTTTCAAAAGTAAATACATGTCGCCGAACCTTTGTTTTTAAGTAAAATCTGGTAGGCATTGATAACCTTATCCAAGTCAAAATCCCAAACCCAATCATCATCGCTATCATTTTCAGTTTTTATACATTTTGACTCTCGCTGTCCAGGTTGATCTTCTTCTAATTGCGCGGTTTTGCGTTCTTTAGCCGCAAGCCTTTTGGCATTAACTCTTTGAGCAGCTTCCTCGGCTGTTTCTTCTTTTGTAGGATTTGGTAACATTCTATCTTTTTCAATGTTTTTCAATTTGCCAGTGTTCATTCTAACATTGACTGTTAAAAAAAATTTTTCGTGCCAAGCATGCTATCACTCAACAATTTATAATAAACCTCAAAATAATAAATATGTGTTATAAGGTTTTCGAATTGCTTTAATCTATTGTCAAAATATACAAAAATATTTATGCAATTCCCAGTTTCTACATTTTTAGTTTCAGTTTGCTTTTCAGTTTAGTTTCATTTTTATATATAGATAAGATGTAATCTGGCGTAACGGACAGACAACTTATTTTTATATATAGATACTAGCTGTTGGGGTGGCGCTTCGCGCCACCCCAACAGCTAACACAAGCCCCCCCGCGCGCGTAAGTCGTTACGCGCCATATTAGTTACGCGCCATTGTAGTTTAGGTCCTTGTGTCCCACCTCTGAATATAGATAGATTTATATATATGTTTCAAACTACGTAAAAATTGCGAATATACAACATTCTTGGCTTTTCCCATTGTGCATATACAAAGCCGTATATACTAATAATGACGTCATATGCAAACGCTCTTTTTACAAACAAACAAACATGCATACACACAACTCGTTTTTATATAGATAGATAGATAGATAGATACAATACAAATTAACTGCGTAAAACTTGCGAATATACAACATTCTTCGTTGTCCAATTGTCGCTGCATATAAATAGATTGTCAGGTTTCCCGACCCACGAACATGCAACGTACAATTGTCCATGGGAAAAACAATCAGTATTAAGATCTATACCACATTTTTCTAATGATTTACCTTGAGCTTTGTTAATGGTGATTGCAAATGCTAATCGAATTGGGAATTGCAATCTTTTAAATTGAAAAGGCAGATCCGTTGGAATCATGGGAATGCGAGGAATAAGAACAGCCTCACCCTCAAAAGGCCCTGTCAAGATTGTGGCCTCTATTAGGTTTTCCATTGTTTTTTTTACGGCAAGTCGCGTGCCATTGCAAAGCTTTGGTGGGTTGATATTTCTTAAAAGTATTATTGGTACGCCTATTTTTAGTTGTAGCACGTGTGGTGGAAACCCTGAAAGATCCACGGAATTTAAAAATTCAGATGGATAATTAACCGCTTCATTTGGTTACAAAACTGTGTCGACTGACTTGTAAAGGACTGCCTGGTCTCGAATCTTGGTCAAAACAATATTGTTGATTTCGTGGACGTCTATATTTTTGGGTGCGAGAATTGCTCTTTCACTTAGCCATTTATTATTTTTATAATTTTTTAGAATATTCGGAAATACTTTTTCATTCAATTCATTTTTGGACGTCACTAAATTACAGAAATCAGCAAGTAGGTGTATACGTCCTGAAATTGAGTCTACTGGGAGCTTTCCGTTTCCAATTGCCAGCAATTGATCTGAAAATGTTTGACCAGAGTCATCGTTTTGCAATCGGACACGCATATTTGTAGTTAATTTTAATGTTTTTACGTGTGCTCATAAATTAGAATTTTTCAGGAAGCATTCATTTCGTCTGCAGGAGTTGATCTAGGTATTATAGGTAATGTTTGCCTGAAATCTCCCGCAAGCAATTTTAATGTGCTGCCAAAGGGTTTCGACTTCCCTCGCAAATCTTTCAAGCATTGATCCAGAGCCTCGAGCGCTTTTTTGTGTGCCATTGTGCACTCATCCCAAATAATAAGTTTGCATTGCTGCAATACTTTACCCATCCCAGATGATTTGGAAATGTTGCACGTGGGAGTTTCTGTAGAATGCAAATTCAGAGGCAATTTCAAAGCGGAATGAGCAGTTCTTCCACCAGGCAGCAATGTTGCGGCTATTCTGGACGACGCAATTGCCAACGCTATATCATTTTTTGATCGAATTGATGCCAGAATCAGTTTTATCACAAACGTTTTACCAGTACCTCCTGGCGCATCCAAAAATAAAATTTCTCCAACGTTGTTATCGACACAATGCATTATCGTATCATAAATGTCTTTTTGTTCCGACGTTAACTTGGAAATGTTATTTTGTACATACGACAATAGATCACTCGTACTGTAACTTTGTTGGACCGTTTACATTCACCAAAAGTAGGCGTAGAAAGAAGCATTCATGTTGATTGGGGTGAACGGTGTAGAGTCTTCCTATCGTGGTATCTTTGAAGATGGTAGGTTGGCCGTCGACTGACTTACCCTGTTTTCGACGTTCAAATACTTTATTTTTAGTATTCCACGTGTAATACGAAGGCACTTCAGTATACAGAATTTTTTTTTGCAAAAGAATCATTTTTGCAAAGCGAAAAGATCCAAACACTTCAAGTTTTACTATGTAGTTTATCAGTGATTTCAACTTTTGCCGGAAGAAACGGGCCGTAATGTCATGTCTATAAACCACCGATTGTCCTTGAAGTAAAAGCTGCAGTGTCTTGTCCCAAGATTGATTACATGTAAATGTAACAAATAAACCTGGACGACCATAGAGACGAACATACGCAATAGCTTCTTGAGCATATTCATGCATATGACGGGGACTGCCAGCATATGACGAAAGTAAAATTGTTAATCTTCCAACGTTTGTGGTATTACCGTCATTTATAACTGCATCTCGCAAATGAATGTATTGTTCAAAGCGGAGCTTGGTCTGATTCAGGCGGATATATAGCAAACGTTCTGATTCAATTTTAACATACATATCAACGGCGACTTGGTGAAACAATTCACGGCATTTTAAAATATAATTTTCTTCATCCTGCCGAATCATTAGTCTATAGGAATAATAATGCATTGCACTGCATTTCTTATTCATTTCTTTGTTAGTGGCTGGATTCATCAATTTAATATTAAAGTGATAGCCGTCGGCTCCATCCCAAAAAATGATAGGATATTGTAGGGCATCGTAGCATCGATGAGTTTCAGCAATTCTTAACAACTGAGCGTTTTGCTTATGAAGAATAGTAACTCGAGGTAAAAACTGATCACCGACCATAACGATTGCCACTTCGTCGATAGTTGGAGCATTGTATCTACGCACATGTTGGCCAGGAGGCGTTTTGTCAGCGGAAATAACAATTTTATGCGTATTAGTAGGCATCAAATCGATGGCTGTTTTGAACAGACGCACTAAATTATTATTTTCGTGGAAAAGATGTTGCAATTGGGAAACTTTCGCAACGTGCATTCAAATCAGAATCTTTATCACTGATGAAGTAATATTGTAAAAATTTATGATTCTCGCCTGAGAATGGTAGAAGGGACCCTGCTCTATGATAAATTTGCCCTTTTACTTTGAAAGTAGACATAAATTGATCTGGATTTTCGATTTGGAGTCCAAATGACGTCATTTGGAAACATGAGTTATATTTTCTGATTTGTGACAAAAAACGCTTAGATTCTGACGTAGTTCCAGTAAGGAAAGTCTTCAATGGATCTGGTGGTGCACCCAATAGAGGAAGTTTGACTTTTCCTGAGGCGCAACACATTCCCATTGTTTCACCATTGAATTTCAAGGCCTTGCAATAGGGACAAATTTTAGACATAGTCCCGATTTGAACACATCTACTCAAGCAATAATCATCGACTGGGCTGTACCTGAATGCCAGGCGATAACTTTCAGGTTGCTCTGATTCCTCGGCACGCTTTCTTTTCTTACTTTCTCTATCAGCAGCAAGCCTGATTTCTTGCTGTTCTTGTGATTCCTCGGCACGCCTTCTTTTTTCACTTTCTCTTTTAGCAGCAAGTCTGGTTTCATGGTGCTCTGGTAGTTCCTCGGCACGCCTTCTTTTTTCACTTTCTCTTGTAGCAGCAAGTCTGGTTTCGCGTTGCTCTGGTAGTTCCTCGACACGCTTTCTGTTCTTTCTTTCTCTATCAGCCTCAAGCCTGTTTCCTTGCTGTTCTTTTGATTCCTCGACACGCTTTTTTTTTACTTTCTCTATCAGCAGCAAGTTTTTTGGAATAGACTCTTTGAACATCTTCCTCGGCTGTTGCCATTGTAAGTTCATCCGTCATTTTAAAGTTAAACATTAATAGATTTCTACGTGAACGCATGTCTTAAATATCTTTAATGACGTCACCGTCATAACAAAAATGACGGCAACTAACTTCATGACGTCAGTCAACACACAAACATGACGTCACCTGATAGACACATCCACAGACAACTTATTTTTATATATATAGATAAGACTAACATCTTTTAAAAAGTTGTTTCCCTGGTTCATGATTGCAACGGTATCATGGTTGCAGCTTCAGCTGCAACCTAATAAAAGGCAAACCGTAGCCCATATTAACGTATATTATTCCTACAGTAGAATTTCCAAGCTGCTACACCAAAGATGCCCAGAAGAATGTGACCAATCGTCCAATACCATTTCTTGCTTCTCATAATGGATCTATAGCAAGAAAGGTGTTGTCTAGGAGGTCAAAACCGCCCATACTTTAGTTATAGCTCTTGACAATGGCTGGCTGTTGGATAAATATATCTTTACAAGCACTCCTTGACAACGGTTTGGCATGAAAATTGGGCTCAATAGTATTAAAGTTGGTTGCAACGCATACAGCTTTGCTGTCAGTCCATTAGGCCGCTAAAATAGTTCTTAGAGATCTGAAATCAAAGAACCACCGCTCCTTCTTTTTCAGAGCCTTAGAGTATTTCAAAGACACACTCTTAGGCGATTTTCACGGACTGTTCCAATCGCCCTTAAACCAAGGGGTTGAAAATGAATAAGCAAGTCATAGCCTGTAAATAAGTTGTCAAAATAAACTTAATGCTAGATGGGTCTTCAAAAGTTGATAGCAATTTTGTTACAACTATTGTACTGAGTGGCCAAGAGGGTGGCTGCTGCTTTCCCTTGATAGAGATCGATGTTGAAAGAATATCCATGAGATCAAGCTAATACCCAGGCCTTGTAGCAAGAACGAATTGGCTCACCCTTGATAAACGTTTTGTAGCTATGATGCCCGTAGAATGGTATTATTTGCTCGTCTGTGGAGAGTTTATGCAGAAGGTCTCAAACTGTTTCAACTTCGAGTTTACAATCTCTAAGAGTGGTTGCACTTTAGCCATTTTATCGCCAAGGCCAAGACTTTCATTGTTCGCGAGGTGCAGATACTGCTTTATCTTAGTGAAAGTGTTTCTACTAATGGCTTTGCCTACTATACCGACACTCTTGTCATCTGACTTGGACCAGAATAAGCGTTCACTTGGAAGCTTATTATACTCAGACAGCAGTATAATCGCCAAGAAAGTATTTAGGTCTTCAAAGGCTTAAAGTGAAGCCAAGTCACCTTTTTAAGTGACGTATATCTGATAGTCTCTTTGACAATCAAATCAAGAATATCGTCATTGAAGAAATGACAGAAGATCTCATACTCGGACATCAAATAAAAAATTTATCAAGAACTCTTTTATGGTGCCAGCAAAGGATTGGCAATGTACAAGTTGTTTTTTTCCATCGTGGGGCTAGATTGGCTTGACTTTAAGGAGTAGTCTAAGCTTTTCTCTTGAGTGTTGGGCTAATGATGGGCATATCATCACTAACGGGCTCAGGAACAGCAAGCACTACATGAATCTCTATCGTGCCGGCAACATCACGTGGAAAACTCTGGAATACATCAGCTTCTGAAGTTTCATCGTTTACCTCCTCTTTGTGAATCACTCCAGCCACCTCAGAAGGGATTGTAATCATATCGGCAGGGTCCCCATTGTCACCAGACATCTCTTCTAATGCGGCAACAGCTCCCTCAGTATTTCGAAATGGTTTGAATCTCACTTATAAGCAAAACTATGTTTTAGCCCCTATCAACCCATACTCGATTTTGCCCATTGTTTCCAATTGAGAACACTTTCATAAAAACCCTGAGATATAGATTTTCATAGTAGACTGACAAAGAGCGTTCCACAATCCTACTCCCTAATGAACTGGCTTTGCCATGGACTCGGCACTAATGGGTAAAAGTTTTTTTTTATAGGGATTTCAGAAAAAAGCCTAAAACCCCTCAAAAATGGCATCATTCGAAATGAAAAGTGCATCATTAGAATCAGCATGGTCGAAAACCTTAGACTGGTACACTGGTCTAACTGGCTACACTGGTATGTCTCTTGTTTTTCAACAGACCTATCGGGCTATGAGAACCTCATAGAAGGATTTATAATGACTCATTTAAAGAAAATCGATACTTTAAGCCAATTTTTTATTTAA
Organism: Artemia franciscana; assembly: GCF_032884065.1. Classification (NCBI taxonomy): domain Eukaryota; kingdom Metazoa; phylum Arthropoda; class Branchiopoda; order Anostraca; family Artemiidae; genus Artemia; species Artemia franciscana. Next base: position 1,158,478 of record NW_027063379.1, on the reverse strand, counting down.
TACAAAGCAATTTTTAGACTAAGTAAATGTAATTGAAATAAATAATTATATACATTATTATTTAATTTTTATGTTATTATTTTATGTTATTTAATGAATTCGGGCTGTTCTTGAAGGTCTGTAAATATCATAGGCTTTTATGGCCGGAACGTAGTTTCAATTTTCTTCCTACTGAATAATGCCTAAACTTATCGAGATGATGTATAATTGATAATAATTCAAGTTGTGTATCAGAGTAATTACTTTTTCCGGGGGTTTAGGTACGAAAAGTGTACGCAATAACTTTTTCTTCTCCATTTATTATTTGGGAGAGAATCACCCAAATTCCCTTTGTTGAGGCATCCGTTGAAACAACGAATTGTCCTGATTGGAAAACTGGTAATGCTAATACAGGCTCTGAAATAAGAGCCTTTTTTAAGTGATCTAAGGATTCTTGAGCTTTCCTAGACCAAATAATTTTTTGTTGGTTGCCTCTAGTAAGGTCAGTGAGGTCAGTTAGTGGTTTCGCTACCTGTGAGTAATTGCTTATGAATTTTCTAAAAATAACTCATTAATCCTAAAATTCCTCGTAATTGCTTAATAGTTTGGGGGGGGGGGGTTATATTTTTAACAGATTTTATTTTTTCAGGGTCTGGAGAAATTTGTGCTTATGTTACAACTACTCCTAAAAATTTTTGTTTTGTTTGAAGAAGATTTACTTTTTTTGGTCTACATTTTAAATTACCTTCTCTAAATTTCTCAAATACTTTAGCTAAGGTTACTAAATGGTCTTTGGGATCTTTGTCCATGCAGATCACATCGTCCAAGAAGTGTAAGGGTCTACATAGTGCACTTGAACTAGTTTTTAGTCCAAAAGGTACCCTTAAATATTCATAAGAGCCTCATTCTGTTATAGAAAACGCGGTTTTGTATACATCCCCCTCTGCTATTTTTACTTGATGATAGCCTTGTGTCAAATCTAGGGAAGTAAATATTTTATTTTTATTTGATATGGAATCTAGAATTTCATCTATTCTAGGTGGGGAAATTTGTCACTGACTACCTGCTTATTCAGGGCTATATAATCTACTATTAACCTAAGATAAATATTTTTCTTTGGCACAAATATAACGGGCGCAGAATATGGACTTATGCTTGGTCTTATAATCTGGTTTCTTTTGAGGATTATACTTATCATCTGATACGAAAAGTGGAGGATATTTCGGGTGTTCCAGCATAATGGATATAGTAAAAAAAAATTTAAGTATTTTTGGTATTGTAACACCAAGAGTTCATTAAGTATTCACAAGAAAAATAGCATCAATTTAACCTCACAAGTAACACCCTTATCTAATATTAAAGAAAACATTAAAAAAAACTTCAAAAATCTTTAAATTATACCCAGAAGAAAAGCTGTTCCATATTCCCATCAAAGTAAATGTATTTATTTTTTAGATAGCGTCAAAAAGTCACAGATGAATTATGAACATTATTTAAATCCAAATAGCAAACCAATGAATGAACGTCTGAAGATAATATCGAAAATCAGTTTAGAACATAAATTTTTCATTCTGTAAAATTTTTACATTTTACAGGCTTCCAAGTATTTCAATAAATAAAAAAAAAATTCGAATGTTTTTACCGATTCTGTGCCAGATGCTTGGACCTGCTATATCGACTGCTAATGTATAAGAAACTGTTAGATATTCGCTTTTCAACTTTTCACAACATAAAATGTAATTGTCACCATCACTTTGAACTTAACCAAACAACTTCAAATGCCATCACTTTGAACTTAACCAAACAACTTCAAATGCCATCACTTTGAACTTAACCAAACCACTTCAAATGCCATCACTTAAAATAATTATGCTTAGTTTTGACTCACTATTAGTTTCACGGACTGTCGACAATTATGGTATATTTGAAATCTTAAAACTCATTAATCCTTTTCTACAGGATTAGCCAACAACTGAACGATTCATTAATGAATTACTCCTCTTGAGGATGAAAAATGTTGTGGCAAAATGAGAAGAAATAAGCTTACAGACGAATAGATATGACTCAATTTATATAAAAAAAAACGAAAAATAAAAAATAAGTCCTTAGAGTGGAGCATTCTATATTTTCAGCTTGGATTAACGAAACACTTTTAGAAGTTGTAGTCGGAAATAGATAGTTATAGCCGTTGGAAATAGAAAATCTATGGTTATATTAAGATTGGTTGAAATTAAGCCAAAAACATTCAGTATTCAGTAAAGTGTACTTGTAACAACTAACTTCTGTTATTGGACCAATAAGAAGTTTCATGACCCAATGTTATTTATCATATAATATCCCAAATTTTTATTCCATACCGTAGCGCATCCAAGCTTTTCGTCTTTTCCTCTTCACATACCCCTACTTTATGTCCACTATCATCGACTCCAATGTAGTAAATTGCTACATCATTGTTTTCCGATGTACGTCATTTCATATAAAAATGAAAAGAAAAACCTAGTGAAGTTCCACCCTGCGAAATCTATTCAAGTCCAGTTTTCAGATATAAAAAAAGGAAAATGATCAGCGAATTTAAAAATTTCAACGAACAAAAATTATAGTTTCATCGATTCAGCAAGATATATTACAAAACTAGCTCAAATAATGGCCCGTGATACTTCCTAATACTTGTAGAATCATAAAAACTAATACTTTACTAAAAAACAAATCCAAATTGCCACCTCCCATAGAAAAATAAAACAACAACAAAAATAAGAAGAAGAAAAATAACAAAAAAATATGATATTTTTTCAGGAGCAGAAACTTCTATATCTGCTCTTGATTCCGGGGAGAGATAGTAGACAGATAGATAAGATTTTATTTTCACCAAAGTTTTCATGGTACTGCCAAATGTCTTTGGTACAGTCACATTAATAAGCGACGCAAAAAAAATACTTATCAATCCTTCTGATTTTCTTTATACATTTTTAAAAAACTAGGTATAAAAATCTTTGTTAGCCGCTGGTGGGCACAGCGTACCGGCTGAAGTTTGTCAACAGGCACTGCAACCCTGCACGGGAGTCGTTTTGTTGTGGATTGAGGGGGGAAAAGGGTTTTGTGGATTGGGTGGATCAAAGATTTTCTTCCGAAATCCATGCAGAGTTTCTCTCTTCTTTTTTCTAGAGTTTGTATTTTAAACTTTATCAGCAGCTCTTCATACAACATTTCTGCCTACTTCGAAACTATCATTAGAGCATCTTTTCTGAACTCTTTCGTGCCTGGCCCCTTGCTCAGCCGTCAATCCAAAATACCGTACAAGAGCTGTATATTCCACAATTGGGCGAATAAAATACGAAAATACTCGGAGGAGTTGATCTGGAGGGACTCTATGTTTCGACATAAGCTTGAGCATCCGCAGGCCAGCACTACCCATTTTACTAGACTAGTTGTGTTTGCTTCCTATTTTAAATCACTGGTTATAATAACTCCCAAGAGTTTAATCTTACTGACTTTAAGAGAATCAGAGCTAGTTGGTTGGAAATTAGGTTAAGAAGAATTAAAAAAGGAAATAGTTAAAATAGAAAATTTACTGTCATATTTGAAACGGTAGCTTTAGTCTTTACATACTCAATTAAAATTTGAACTTTGCTACATTCATTTGCTTCACAAATTTCGCATCATTTCTGATGCGAGAAGCTGATATTGCTTTCCGGTTCAGCAAATTTATTTACGAAAAAAGGGAAGAGAGATATAAAAAACGGATTTAGTCCTGAAAGAATAGGAGCAAAACATTATCCTGATTTATTTCAACCATGCTCTTTCAGCTTTGAATGATTTGCCAGTAAAAGTCGGGCGACTTGATAATGTTATGTGAGCTTAACAGCAATAAAACTTTTCTTTTCTTTGCAGACCAAGGGTAAGTGTTTACAATTAGTACCAATACGCAGCTTTACAATTCGTTTTTTTTTTGCAGGAGAGCTAACTTCTGGATCAAAACTAAAAATTCTAATTTTAAGAAATGTGGATTATTTCACTTCTTACTTTTCGCAAGTATTTACAGTTTTCTACCTTTAAAGACCACACTTTTAAATTTTTTTTTAGAAAACTTACTTCTTGATCAAAACCCAATATTACACTGTTGATCGAGGAGGTATTTGGGCGTGTGGGTTTTTGGTAAGACAGGTATTTGCATCGTGATTTTTTTCAAGAATCACGTCTTTTTAAGGCGTCTTTACACCTGCTACCATGCCCGTCATCCAACATTCCTTTTAACAGCACATGGATTAATGTCGACTTCCCAGCGTCTTTATTTCCCAGAAGAGCGATTCGTGTTTCTGGGCAATTTTGGTCAGCTTTAGGTCCCTTTAAAAGAAATAAGATTATTTTACAAAGTTGGAGGATCATCATTAAGGTTAAAAAGACACAGCCCAGTATTAATAGAAGAAATTTCAAGGCAAAAGCCGGGGAGTGATGCAATATCCGATATGTACCGTTTCAAAAGGTGAGAATATTTTTTTGACATAAATATCGAGATCACCATCCAATGCTCAATGGTCATTTATGTATAACTTCCACATAAATTATTGATGAGCAAACCAAGCGTTCTGAGCTTTAAAAATGATTCAGAACGAAAAAACTAGGAACATTGAATAGCCCACAAAATAGCCTACCTTTGTAAATACCAGAAAAAATAGTCACACATGTCAAAAATACAAAGGTTAAGGAATACTGCAGATTCTCCTTTGATTTTGACATCAAACTCGCGCTATAGATGCAAAAAATTTAAATGGCGAGAACCTTGTTTAATTCAACTACGGATATATTCCTTTATATTTTTTTTGTTTTCAATCAAGACAGAGGTTGTAACAATAATAGCCGCATATCTGAATGGCCTAACTAAAATATATATATATATATATATATATATATATATATATATATATATATATATATATATATATATATATATATATATATATATATTTTCAATCCAGACAGAGGTTGTAACAATAATAGCCGCATATCTGAATGGCCTATTTTTTAATCTTGTATTTCGCGATATTGTATTTCGTGATCGCAGCCACATTGGTAGCAGCAACATTGGGAGTCATTCCTCACATGAAGCACTTGACGAATTTCCATATTAGTAGACCTATCTGCTTCTTCGTATTCGTGCTCAGATAATACCATAGTTCTCGACTTAGAAATTTGCTGAGTCACTTACAACTTTTTTCTCTTCGGATCAATCACTTATTTAATACTAATAGCTGGTTTGGTTTGTTTTCTCAAAAATCTGACTGGCCTAACTAAAAAAAAAAAAAAATCTGAATGGCCAATATCTGAAAAAAAAAATATCTGAATGGCCTAACTAAAAAAAAAAAAAAAAAAAAAAAATATTTTCATTAAAACTGATAGCTAGCCGAAAGTCAGCCAATAGGAAATAATTGCAATTTCACACTCCCAGGACAAATTGCACAGAACCCAAAAAGTACAATTTTCCAGATTGGGATCCATGTACCCTAATAAAACCGTTAATACCCTCCTCTTTCCAAGACTAATGCCTAATGAACCCATAAAATATAAAACCCAATTCACCCCTATAGCTCTTATTGACCCTCGGCCTGCATGAACCATACATAAATCAATGTAAAATTTAATTGAGCAATAAGACGTACTAGTACAAGAAGGAAATTCTGCAAAGCGAACAGATAATAGTATATCTAACTGGACATTATGCACATTATATTCTGATATAATTAAGAAGATTGTCACTTTTTCAGGCCGAAAACATGAGAATAACCCCCAATTTCTCTCTGTGAAGGTTCAATATACCCGTCACGGCTACCAATGAATAATTTCCGAGAACCTGGAATCGCTCGAGCTGACCAGAAACCGAGCCCTTAACCCAAAAAGAACCAACAATTTTCTTTCAAGGATTTTTGAAACTAATTCGATTGCCCTTAACCAAAAAAGAAAAATACCCAATAAAAATACTTCTGGGCAAGGCCCTGATAACAGAAATACCTGGAAAGACCATTGCAAAAATGAGAAACACACAAGCGTAAGTACTACACTTCTTGATTTCTTCGTATTAGGCCCAACTTGCATGTGGTTTCGTCTTTTCACTAATGGAACTGTTTTTTTTCTCTTTTTTTCTCTGTTACATCCTTCTTTTTATTTTATTGCAGACAAGTTTGTATATAACTCAAATAATTAAATTGGTAATTACTAGAAGTTAAAACTTCTATTGTCATTTTTTTTACGTTGAGTATAATAGAGAAGACTGTTCATTTAAGTGAAGAAAAAGAATGGTCTATTACACAGTATTTTTATTCATCTAGGCCCTAAGGAGAGTTAAAACTAATTTTAAAAATGCCGGAAGCAAAGTTTTATCGTAGGAGAAATGAAAGTGCCTCACCTTCCGAACAATCACCTTCGCAAAGCTTTTGTTTTCAGCCACTGACGTTTGAAATTCAACATATGCTGTAGCTCCAATTTCCGACGCTATTTTCCTTAAAAAGATCATTCTATTGAATTTGTTATTCATAAGACATGAAACTAAAGAAAAATTAAGAAAATCTGCACTCACTACAGATTTTGAAAGGATTATACTGTTCATCTGATACGAAAAGTGGAGGATATTTCTGGTGTTCCGCCATAATGGATATAGTAAAAAAAAAAATTTTAAGTATTTTTGGTATTGTAACACCAAGAGTGACTCAATTATATATAATTCAATTTATATATATAAAAAAATAAGTCCTAAGAGTGGAGCATTCTAGATTTGGATTAACGAAACACTATTAGAAGTTATAGTCGGAAATAGATAGTTATAGCCGTTGGAAATAGAAAACCTATGGTTATATTAAGATTGGTTGAAATTAAGCAAAAAGCACTGTTGCTTAATTTCAGGCATAATAGAATATTATACCCTTCTTTCACGTGCACAAGGACTAGATTCGAGCTGTGCGCCCTCTGATAGGACAAGAAATGATATCCCAGATCACAGAGGTTCTAATAAACGTTGAAATTCACCATTCATGCATCAGGCCGCTTGTTTATCTCCAAGCTATATGCAGAGAAGGGAAGCTCAGACACTTTAGCTCAGGAAATCGAAAACTTCACGATAACGACTAGCTTCATTGGACACGAAGTCATCAGCTAAATAGCATAGAAGATTCACAAGGTTGTATTTGCCATTCATATATGGTTGTGTCGGGAAAAGATATGAGGGACTCGCAAAATTGGTCAGTCACTTTTGTTGTCGTTTTTGTTGGTGCTATTTTTTTTCAATCCAGACAGAGGTTGTAATAATAATAGCCGCATATCTGAATGGCCTATCTTTTTTCAATCTTGTATTTCGTGATCGCAGCCACATTGGTAGCTGGAACATTGAGAGTCATTCCTCACATCAAGCAATTGACGAATTTCCATTTTAGTAGACCTATCTGCTTCTTCGTATTCGTGCTCAGATAATACCATAGTTCTTGGCTTAGAAATTTGCTGAGTCACTTACAACTTTTTTCTCTTCGGATCAATCACTTATTTAATGCTAATAACTAGTTTATTTTCTCAAGAATCAGAATGGCCTAACTAAAAAAAAAGAAAAAAAAAAATCTGAATGGCCAATATCTGAAAAAAATATATGAATGGCCAAAATATCTGAATGGCCCAAAAAAAACAATTATTTTCATTAAAACAGATAGCTAGCCGAAAATCAGCCAATAGGAAATAATTGTAATTTCACACTCCCAAGACAAATTGCACATAGAACCCAAAAAGTACAATTTTCCAAATTGGGATCCATGTACCCTAATAAAACCGTTAATACCCTCCTCTTTCCAAGACTAATGCCTAATGAACCCATAAAATATAAAACCCAATTAACCCCTATAGCTCTTATTAACCCTCGGCCTGCATGAACCATATATAAATCAATGTAAAATATAATTGAGCAATAAGACGTACTAGTACAAGAAGGAAATTCTGCAAAGCGAACAGATAATAGTATATCTAACTGGACATTATGCACATTATATTCTGATATAATTAAGAAGATTGTCACTTTTACAGGCCGAAAACATGAAAAATACCCCCCAATTTCTCTCTGTGAAGGTTCAATATACCCGTCAGGGCTACCAATGAATAATTTCCAAGAACCTGGAATCACTCTTGAAACCAATTCGATTGCCCTTAACGAAAAAAGAAAAATACCCAATAGAAATACTTGTGGGCAAGTCCCTGATAACAGAATTACCTGTAAAGACCATTGCAAAAATGAGAAACACACGCGTAAGTACTGCACTTCTTGATTTTCTCGTAATAAGCCCCACTTGCATGTGGTTTCGTCTTTTCACTAATGCAACTGTTTATTTTGTCTCTTTTTTTCTCTGTTACTTCCTTCTTTTTATTTTATTGCAGACAAGTTTGTATATAACTCAAATAATTAGATTACTAGAAGTTAAAACTTCTATAGTCATTTTTTTTACGTTGAGCATAATAGAGAAGACTGTTCATTTACGTGAAGAAAAAGAATGGTCTATTACACAGTATTTTTATTCATTTAGGCCCCAGGGAGAGTTAAAACTGATTTTAAAATAACGGAAGCAAAGTTTTATCTTAGGAGAAATGAATGCGCCTCACCTTCCGAAGAATCACCTTCGCAAAGCTTTTGTTTTCAGCCACTGACGCTTGAAATTCTACATGTACTGTAGCTCCAATTTCTGACGCTATTTTCCTTAAAAAGATCATTCTATTGAATTTGTTATTCATAAGACGTGAAACTAAAGAAAAATTTAGAAAATCTGCACTCACTACAGATTTTGAAAGTATTATACTGTTCATCTGAAACGAAAAGTGGAGGATATTTCTGGTGTTCCACCATAATGGATATAGTAAAAAAAATTAAAGTATTTTTGGTATTGTAACACCAAGAGTTCATTAAGTAATCATAAGAAAAATAGCATCAATTTAACCTTACAAGTAACACCCTTATCTAATATTAAAGAAAACAATTAAAAAACTTCAAAAATCTTTAAATTATACCCAGAAAAAAAGCTTATCCATATTCCCACCAAAGTAAATATATTTATGTTTTAGATGCACCAAAAAGTCACACATAAATTATGAACATTATTTAAATCAAATAACAAACCAAGGAATGAACGTCTGAAGATAATATCAAAAATCAGTTTAGAACATAAATTTTTCATTCTGTTAGAATGAAAACAGAATGAACCCGTCGTGAGGTTCCCGACATGGCTCATCTGAAGTGGCGGGCTGAGTCGAAGCTTGGAGAACGCTTGGAGGGCTGAGTCGAGGCTTGAGTTGGAGAACTTCAGGTTTTGATGCAGTACTGTTAAAATATGATTATTATGTCTTTCCCTTCCCTCCCACCCTGTTTGTTTTCCAAATTCCAAAGTTATCTACGTTTCTATCTATTCTATCTGTATATCTATTTATTTCGCATACATGTATTTCACTTACTGGATTTTATACCACTTCAGCTTTACTTTTTCTTCATTATCAATTAAGCATAATGCTTAATTGACAATTCCTGTTGTTGGTTTCTTTCTTGTGGTAAAGAATACCCCAAAAAGAATAAATCAAATGCTACCCCACTGTCTACTTTTATTAGAATTGGTTTAAAAAAATCAATTTTCTTTAAAACCATATCAGTCTGATCTTCATGAATTTTAAATATTTTGCTGTATGTGTATACTTTTGATTTCTAAAGATACACAGACAAATTCCAAATTCAAGTCTAATTCTAAGCGAATTACTAGCTTAAACATGATTAAAACTTTCCACTGAAGTTATTAAAACTTTCTGAAGTTATTAAAACTTCCACTGAAAATTAAAACTTTCACAAACAATAAATATTGACACCGTTTAGAATTTTCTTTTTAAATCAGATGCTTCTTTATAGTTTGTTTAGTAGGATTTAGAGTCAAAATCATACACATAAAAACTGAGTGGAAAAACCACCAAATACTTTATTGATTACGTGGATATTACTTACTCATTGCCACGTTCAAATTCCTAATAACTTCTGGAGGAAAACTACTTAAAGTATAGTCCTCCCACCATGGCTTTTTCTTCCCATCTGTTTCATTTGATACATCCATTTCAATTGGTCTCCACCATTTCATTATCAGAGGCACTATTTTATAAAAAATCCCAAACTTGAACAAATTGATTATTTTTTGTCCAAACATAATTGTGACCAATTGTTTCGTCAATTCGAGCATGGAGCCTCCCAGAGCACACTAAAAAAATGAAAAATTAGACTTGAGAATTTCTAACCAAGGGAGCTACAGGGACGAAGGGAACAAAGAGAGCCAAGGGCTATGAAAAGTCTTCAAGCTTGATTTTCTTGTTTTTAACTCATCTAATGGATAACTTATATACGGTGCTGATTGCAGAACCTGAATTTACAGGCATTGACTTTACAGTCAAAGGATAGAACCAAAAATCTCGAACCCCTTTTTTTAGCTATAAATTTTTGATAATTTTCACTAAATTTTCTTTTTCTATGTAAAATATCCGCTACCCAAACTGAAAACTGCCTAAAAGTCCCTTGATTTTTCTGATGTACCCAAGACAATCTAAATACATTACATATTTCACTGTTTACTTCTGCATTTATTCTAATTCACCCTTTTCTCTGAACTAATTAAACACATAATTAAGTTTTTTTTTAACTGAAAGTTAGGAGTAACATTAAAACTTAACCCCCTCGTCAATACCTCGCTCTTTAACGCTTTAGCTCTTTAACTTGCTCTTTAAATAGATCCAGCAAATTATCGACGGATTTTATTTTTATCAGTGTTTAATAAAATCTTCGAAAAGGCTATCATTTCTCGTCTCCTTACTTTTCTAAATTCTAGAAACTTTCTTCATGATTTTCAACTTGGTTTCCGAACAAGGCACTCCACTGAACATGCCTGCATAACCCTTTTGAATTTTATACATTCTGCATTAGATTCGGGATTAATTCTGGCTGCCTTATTCGTAAGGTATTTGATTGCTTAACCACTGAAATTCTTCTATCGAAGATGTCGTATTTTGGCATTAGGGATAATGTATCATTTTGGTTTGTCTTAATTGTTGTATATTTTGTAATCCAAAGCCATCCTTTGTCCATAGTGCCAACTATAGTTCACTATCTTCTGATGTAATTGTTTATTGTGCTGATGACAGCTCATTTGGCACTTCTAAAAATTATGAATCGGAGCTTCGAATAAATTTTGAACTTTCCAAATCACAAATACTCATCATAAACTTTAAATCCACGAAAAAAAAATATTAAGCGACTGTTTCTATCTATTACGAAAGTAAAACAGTTCAAAATAGGGATGATACCTTTTTATTGACAGTGAATAGATAAAATAAAGAGACTGGGGTCTATTGAGGCGATAAACCATCACTGAAAAGAAAGCCAATCTGTCGCCAAAAACTTTCCTCCAAGTTTGAAACGATTCCTCGTTCAGTCGTTATTCTTCTCAGCTGCTGAACAAACAGCCCAAACACAGGAATCCTCTGATGGTGATACACCAGCATTGAAACTGTTGCTCCAAAGATTCCTACGCTCTATGATATACCTCTAAAGGTTGTTGCTGATACGGCAGTTTGGAACGCATATCGTGCTCCCATTGTGAGGGTACAAGCAACTATTGGGTTTATCTGATTTAGAGATTCCCGACGGGGCTTATCTGAAGTGGCGGGCTGAGTCGAAGCTTGGAGAACGCTTGGAGGGCTGAGTTGAGGCTTGAGTTGGAGACCTTCAGGTTTTGATGCAGTACTGTTAAAATATGATTATTATGTCTTTCCCTTCCCTCCCATCATGTTTCTTTCCAAATTTCAAAGTTATCTTCGTTTCTATCTATTCAAACTGCATGTCTATTTCTCATACATGTATTTCACTTACTGGATTTTATACTACTTCAGCTTTACCTCTTCTTCATTATCAATTAAGCATAATGCTTAATTGACAATTCTTGTTGTTGGTTTCTTTCTTGTGATAAAGAATACAAATCAAATGCTACCCCACTGTCTACTTTTATTAGAATTGGTTTTACAAAATCAATTTTCTTTAAAGGCATATCAGTGTCTTCTGATGTCATTGTTTGTTGTGCTGATGACAGCACACTTGGCACTTCAAGCACACAGCACACATTAGATGCTAATTCACCGAAACCAGGCTCCTTTTCAATTTGGTTTCGTAATGCCGATGTTTCCTGCTTGAAACTAGATAATTCATTTTTTTGGCCCGTTCTTGGTAATTCTAGATCTTCCACGCGAGAATTTTAGGAACTCTAAACCAGCTTTAATTTCAACGGTTTCAAATTTTATTTCTAGGAAATCGTTTTTAGTTACTCCGACTATTTCAAGGATTTTATCTAACTTTGAGATATTATTAGTCGACTTCGTGGATCCTCTTGAATCCTCTAAATCACTTTGTCTTGATCGCTTCCCACTTTTGTTAACCATATTTATATTCAATAATGTTTATAATTGTCAAAAAATAGATTAACGAACACCCAAGATAATTCACATCCAATTTTGTAAAGCGCTCGCAAAAATTATGCTATTACTCCGAATTCATTAAACAAATGTTAAAGAATTTACTTGTCAGAGTTAATCTGGCTGAAAATTATATAGTGCAAATACAGATGTTCACTGAATGAATGTTTGTTCAGAACTGTTGAAACAACTTCTTTTATACATCCTCCTCCGGGGGACATAACTACGCCACCAAACGTCTCCAAGAAGCTCTCTCTGTTTCATAACGGACTTGACGTGGTATGGCGGGTTTGGTATAGTCAACAAGCCACACTATAAGTGCCACAACACTCTGAAAGAAAAAGACTTACCCTAGGACTGTTGATAACAACAAAGGTGACCATCACCCTTCAATCTTTCTGTAAAATTAGAGTTTAATATTCGTTTAAGGATTATTAAATCATTCCTGAATGGTTTAACGAAGCTATGAAATGGAACGACGTATTTTTAAAGTCCGTCAACTCAAATCAAATTTGACTTAATTAATAATTTTAAATTTTTGTTAGTGTCAGGATTCATGTGTTTATCTATAGTCTACTATATATTTACTATGTTTTTGCTTGTCACGGTCAATCTTTATTGGAAAGAACTTGAAACGAGAAGTAAACGAGTATTACTGTTCTTTTTCTCCAGAATTTTCTCCCTGCTTTTTCGATTGATGGCCATGGCCTTGACCAGTATTCTGTTCACTGGAATCGTCTGCGTAATTCTTTTTTCCAGTAAGAGCCGTCTCAGTAATCATTAATTTTTTTTTCATTTTTAATTTTACAGTAATTTCTAAGTGTTTTTAAGCTTTGATTTATTGTATTACTTTATTTCTCCTCGCCTTGAGTTTTGATATGGCTCTACTTTTTGTATAAAAAATTATTTTTTGGAAAACTCGCTTTTTTATTATTTAATACAGAATAAGAAGAGACGAACATGAAAACACAAAATGTACTTGTAAAGAACGCACTTATTACTAGCGATCAAATATTTTTTTGTTTTTTCCCGTCAAATTGTGATAGCATGTTTCACGAAAACAGGATATTTTTACCGGCATTTCCTTCAAATCTTCTTTGAAAATCAAATTTAAGCGAAACCATGCAACAAATTATGTAAGTAAAACCTGATTTAAAGAAGAACTAAATGTGGTTTACGTTAGTTCTGATCGAAACCTTTCCAATCAGGTCCATTACGTCGCCTAAAACACCAATGCCCTTCACAATGTGTGCGACTGGCCTCTGATAACGTTTCAAGAATTTCTTCACCTCCAATCTAATGTTAATGACATTGGAGATGAAGAAAATAAATGTAGCCAATGGAAGGGTTGTCACGAACACGGTGCAAAACTCAAAACTGTAAAACTAAAAGAAACCGAAAACTGAAGACATTCCTTTGTTATGCACAAAAAACTTAGTTTGTTACTTTTTTGTTTTCCTGTACGAGATTTTTAAGATTGTTCTCTCTATTTAACAGAAACACAATGAAAGCATTAATAATTGAAACGCTGTGTCTTTCTCAGCATCTTTTAATCCGTCTTTAAAAACTTGGGTGGTCAAATAGGCAATTTGGAAGAAATGACGCATGTCTAATTGGTTACTAGCATCCGTAGTCATCACATATTGTGGCTCGATCTTAGGCACAACATAATCGGGCGGGATTACCAGATACTCTTTCTTACGGAGTGGACCAATAGTGACTCTTTCATGTCAGTATGTGTCCTGTCCATTGAAAAGAGATACAAGTTCTTTGACATCATTAGAATCAGGCTTCTCACCATCGTATTCAACAGCCTTCAGAAAATGTAAGATGACTAAAGGACTCCCATTTTAATGCCTTCTACTAAACTAGTCGGGTAAAATATATTTTCCAAAACATTAGGGGGGGGGGTCCATGTCCTAAATGAAATGAACCATGAACCAAAAAGGTATTTTCAAAATCTAGGGGGATGCGGACCGATGATTGTACACCCATTGATATTTCCAAAAATGCATATTAGTTTAAATATACAATTCTATTACTCAATCAATCCCATTGGCTAAAAGCTGCAAATTGGGCTATGTACGCTGGCTCTATAATCAGTCAATCACGATACAGGGTAGGTGTATTCAATCCGTACCAATTTTTGGCTGCGGTTTATTCTTATATTTTGTAAATTATTTGAGGATCTCATCGTTATCTGTAAATATCCCACACACAGAAGCACTTTTATCCTTTTGAGTTTTTGAGAATACTTGTTGTTGGTTTATTTCTTGTGATAAAGGATACAAATCAAATGCTACCCCACTGTCTACTTTTACTAGAATTGGTTTAAAAAAATCAATTTTCTTTAAAGGCATATGAGTCTGATTCTCATGAATTTTAAATATTTTGCTGTATATTTATACTATTGATTCCTAAAGATACACAGACAAATTCCAAACTCAAGTCTAATTCTAAGCGAATTACTAGCTTAAACATGATTGAAACTTTCCCCTAAAGAAAGACAAACAATAAATATTGACACCGTCTAGAATTTTCTTTTTAAATCAGATGTTTTTTTTATAGTTTGTTTAGTAGGATTTACAGTCAAAATCTTACACATAAAACTGAGTGGAAAAACCACCAAATACTTTCTTGATTGTGTGGATGTTACTTACTCATTGCCACGTTCAAATTCCTAATAACTTCAGGAGCAAAACTACTTAAAGTATAGTCCTCCCACCATGGCTTACTCTTGCCATCCGTTTCATTTGGTACATCTGTTTCAATTGGTCTCCACCACTTTATTATCAGTCACTATTTTATAAAAAATCACAAACTTGAACAAATTGATTATTTCTTGTCCAAACATAATTGTGACCAATTGTTTCGTCAATTTGAGCATACAGCCTCCCGGAGCACACTAAAAAGCTTCAAAATTAGGCTTGAGAATTTCTAACCAAGAGAGCTAGTGGGATGAAGGGAACAAAGGGAGCCAAGGGCTCTGAACACTCTTCAAGCTTCATTTTCTTGTTTTTAACTCATCTAATGGATAACTTATATACCGTGCTGCTTGCAGAGCCTGAATTTACAGGCAATGATTTTACAGTCAAAGGATTGAAATAAAAATCTCGAACCCCTTTTTTTGAGCTATAAATTTTTAATAATTTTCACTAAATTTACGTTTTCTATGTAAAATATGTAAAATATCCGCTACCCAAACTGAAAACTGCCTAAAAGTCCCTAGATTTTTCTGATGTACCCAAGACAATCTAAATACATTACATAATTCACTGTTTACTACTGCATTTATTCTAATTCACCCTCTTCTCTGAACTAATTAAATAAAAAAGCAAGTTTTTTTAAACTGAAAGTAAGGAGCAACATTAAAACTTAACCCCTTCGTCAATACCTTGGTCTTTAACTCTGTAGCTCTTTAACTCGTTCTTTAAATAGATTCAGCAAATTATCGACAAATTTTAATTTTATCAGTGTTATAAAATCTTCGAAAAGGCTATCATTTCTCGTCTCCTTACCTTTCTAAAATCTAGAAATTTTCTTCATGATTTTCAACTTGGTTTCCGAACGAGGCACTCCACTGAACATGCCTGCATAACCCTTTTGAAGTTTATACATTCTGCATTAGATTCGGGATTAATTTTTGCTGCCTTATTCGTAAGGTATTTGATTGCTTAACCACTGAAATTCTTCTATGGAAGATGTCTCTTTTTGGCATTAGGGATATCCTTTGCCCATAGTGCCGACTATAGTTCACAATCTTCTGATGTAATTGTTTGTTTTGCTGATGACAGCTCATTTGGCACTACTAAAAATTATGAATCGGAGCTTCGATAAAATTTGGAAACTTTCCAAATCACAAATACTCATCATAAACTGTAAATCCACCAAAAAAAATACTAAGCGACTGTTTCTATCTATTACGAAAGTAAAACAGTTCAAAATAGGGATGATACCTTTTTATTGACAGTGAATAGATAAAATAAAGAGACTGAGGTCTATTGAGGCGATAAACCATCATTGAAAAGAAAGCCAATCAGTCGCCAAAAACTTTTCTCCAAGTTTGAAACGATTCCTCGTTCAGTCGCTATTCCTCTCAGCCGCTGCACAAACGGCCCAAACACAGGAATCCTCTGATGGTGATACACCAGCTTTGAAGCTGCAGCTTCAATGACTCCTACGCTGTTTGCTATACCTCTAAAGGTTGTTGCTGATACGGCAGTTCGGAACGCATATCGTGCTCCCATTGTGAAGGCACAAGCAACTACTGGGTTTATTTGATTTAGGGGTTCCCGACGGGGCTGATCTGAAGTGGGGGGCTGAGTCGAAGCTTGGAGAATGCTTGGAGGGCTGAGTCGAGGCTAGCGTTGGAGAACTTCAGGTTTTGATGCAGTACTGTGAAAATATGATTATTATGTCTTTCCCTTCCCTCCCACCATGTTTTTTTCCAAATTCCAAAGTTATCTACGTTTCTATCTATTCTATCTGTGTGTCTATTTCTCATACATGTATTTCACTTACTTGATTTTATACCACTTCAGCTTTACTTTTTCTTCATTATCAATTAAGCATAATGCTTAATTGACAATTCTTGTTGTTGGTTTCTTTCTTGTGATAAAGAATACAAATCAAATGCTACCCCACTGTCTACTTTTATTAGAATTGGTTTAACAAAATTAATTTTCTTTAAAGGCATATCAGTATCTTCTGATGTCATTGTTTGTTGTGCTGATGACAGCACACTTGGCACTTCAAGCACACAGCACACATTAGATGCTAATTCACCGAAACCAGGCTCCTTTTCAATTCGGTTTCGTAATGCCGATGTTTCCTGCTTGATACTAGATAATTAATTTTTTGGCCCGTTCTTGGTAATTCTAGATCTTCCACGCGAGAATTTTAGGAACTCTAACCCAGCTTTAATGTCAACGATTTCAAATTTTATTTCTAAGACATCGTTTTTAGTTGCTCCGACTATTTCAAGGATTTTATCTAACTTTGAGATAATATTAGTCGACTCCGTGGATCCTCTTGAATCCTCTAAATCACTTTGTCTTGATCGCTTCCCGCTTTTGTTAACCATATTTATATGCAATAATGTTTATAATTGTCAAAAAATAGATTAACGAACACCCAATATAATTCACATCCAATTTTGTAAAGTGCTCGCAAAAATGATGCTGTTACTCCGAATTCATTGAAAAAATGTTAAAGAATTTACTTGTCAGAGTTAATCTGGCTGAAAATTATATAGTGCAAATACAGAAGTTCACTGAATGAATGTTTGTTCAGAACTGTTGAAACAACTTCTTTTATACATCCTCCTCCGGGGGACAAAACCATGCCACCAAACGTCTCCAAGAACTTCTCTCTGTTTCATAACGGACTTGACGTGGTATGGCGGGTTTAGTATAGTCAACAAGCCACACTATAAGGGCCACAACACTCTGAAAGAAAAAAAAGACTTACCCTAGGACTCTGTTGATAACAAAAAAGGTGACCATCACCCTTCAATCTTTCTGTAAAATTAGGGTTTAATATTCGTTTAAGGATTATTTAATCATTCCTGAATGGTTTAACGAAGCTATGAAATGGAACAACGTATTTTTAAAGTCCGTCAACTCAAATCAAATTTGACTTAATTAATAATTTTGAATTTTTGTTAGTGTCAAGATTCATGTGTCACCCTTCAATCTTTCTGTAAAATTAGAGTTTAATATTCGTTTAAGGATTATTTAATCATTTCTGAATGGTTTAACGAAGCTATGAAATGGAACAACGTATTTTTAAAGTCCGTCAACTCAAATCAAATTTGACTTAATTAATAATTTTGAATTTTTGTTAGTGTCAAGATTCATGTGTTTATCTATAGTCTACTATATATTTACTATGTTTTTGCTTGACACGGTCAATCATTAGAATTTTTTTCATTTTTAATTTTACCGTAATTTCTAAGTATTTTTAAGCTTTGATTTATTGTATTACTTTATTTCTCCTCGCCTTGAGTTTTGATATGGCTCTACTTTTTTGAAAAAAAAATTATTTTTTGGAAAACTCGCTTTTTTTCATTTAATACAGAATAAGAAGAGAAGAACATGAAAACACATAATGTACATGTAAAGAACGAACTTTTTACTAGTGTATCAGATATTTTTTTGTTTTCTCCCTTAAAATTGTGATAGCATGTTTCACGAATACAGGATATTTTTACCGGCATTTCCTCCAAATCTTCTTTGAAAATCAAATGTAAGCGAAACCATGCAACAAATTAAGCAAGTAAAACCTGATTTAAAGAAGAACCAAATGTGGCTTACGTTAGTTCTGATCGAAACCTTTCCAATCTGGTCCATTACGTCGCCTAAAACACCAATGCCCTTCACAATGTGTACGACTGGCCGCTGATAACGTTTCAAGAATTTCTTCACCTCCAATCTAATGTTAATGACATTGGAGATGAAGAAAATCAATGTAGCCAATGGAAGGGCTCTCACGAAAACGGTGCAAAACCCAAACTGTAAAACTAAAAGAAATAGAAAACTGAAGACTTTCCTTTATTACGCACAAAAAACTTTGTTTGTTACTTTTTTGTTTTCCTGTACGAGATTTTTAAGATTGTTCTCTGTATTTAACAGAAACACAATGAAAGCATTAATAATTGAAACGCTGTGTCTTTCCCACCATCTTTTAATCCGTCTTTAAAAACTTTGGTGGTCAAATAGGCAATTTGGAAGAAATGACGCATGTTTAATTGGTTCCTAGCATCCACAGTCATCACATATTGTGGCTCGATCTTGGGCACAATATAATTGGCGGGATTACCTGATACTCTTTCTTACGGATTGGACCAATAGTGACTCTTTCATGCGAGTATGTGTCCTGTCCATTGTGAAGCTCTAAGAGATACAAGAGTTCTTTGACATCATTAGAATCAGGCTTCTCACCATCGTATTCAACAGCCTTCAGAAAATGTAAGATGACTAAAGGGCTCCCATTTTAATGTCCTTCTACTAAACTGGTCGGGTGAAATATATTTTCCAAAACTTTAGGGGGGGGTGTTTATATGTCCTAAATGAAATACCAAAAGGTATATTCAAAATCTAGGGGGATGCGGACCGATGATTCTGCACCCATTGATTTGTCAAAAAATGCATATTAGTTTAAATATACAATTCTATTACTCGATCAATCTCATTGGCTAAAAGCTGAAAATTGGGCTATGTACGCTGGCTCTATAATCAGCCAATCACGATAAAGGGGAGGTGTATTCAATCCATATCAATTTTTGGCTGCGGTTTATTCTAATATTCTGTAAATTATTTGATGATCTCATCGCTATCTGTAAAAATCCCACACACAGAAGCAATTTTATCTTTTTGAGTTTTTGAGAATTCTTGTTGTTGGTTTCTTTCTTGTGATAAAGGATACAAATCAAATGCTACCCCACTGTCTACTTTTATTAGAATTGGTTTTAAAAAAATCAAATTTCTTTAAAGGCATATCAGTCTGATCCTCATGAATTTTAAATATTTTGCTGTATATGTATACTATTGATTCCTAAAGACACACAGACACATTCCAAACTCAAGTCTAATTCTATGCGAATTACTAGCTTAAACATGATAAAAACTTTCCCTTAAAGAAAGACAAACAATAAATATTGACACCGTCTAGAATTTTCTTTTTAAATCAGATGCTTTTTTATAGTTTGTTTAGTAGGATTTACAGTCAAAATCTTACACATAAAAACTGAGTGGAAAAACCACCAAATACTTTCTTGATTGTGTGGATGTTACTTACTCATTGCCATGTTCAAATTCCTAATTACTTCAGGAGGAAAACTACTTAAAGTATAGTCCTCCCACCATGGCTTTTTCCTGCCATCCGTTTCATTTGGTACATCCGTTTGAATTGGTCTCCACCACTTCATTATCATTGGCACTATTTTATAAAAAATCACAAACTTGAACAAATTGATTATTTCTTGTCCAAACATAATTTGGACCAATTGTTTTGTCAATTCGAGCATGCAGCCTCCCCGAGCACACTAAAAAGATGAAAAATTAGACTTGATAATTTCTAACCTAGGGAGCTACTGGGACGAAGGGAACAAAGGGAGCCAAGGGCTATGAAAACTCTTCAAGCTTCATTTTCTTGTTTTTAACTCATCTAATGGATAACTTGTACCATGATGCTTGCAGAGCCTGAATTTACAGGCAATGATTTTACAGTCAAAGGATAGAACCTAAAATCTTGAACCCCTTTTTTTGAGCTATAAATTTTTAAAAATTTTCACTAAATTTACGTTTTCTATGTAAAATATGTAAGATATCCGCTACCCAAACTGAAAACTGCCCAAAAGTCCCTAGATTTTTCTAATGTACCCAAGACAACCTAAATACATTACATCATTCACTGTTTACTACTGCATTTATTCTAATTCACCTTCTTCTCTGAACTAATTAAATAAAAAAACAAGTTATTTTTAACTGAAAGTAAGGAGCAACTTTAAAACTTAACCCCCTCGTCAATACCTTGGTCTTAAACTCTGTAGCTCTTTAACTCGCTCTTTAAATAGATCCAGCAAATTATCGACAAATTTGAATTCTATCAGAGTTTTATAAAATCTTCGAAAAGGCTATCCTTTTTTGTCTCCTTACTTTTCTAAAATCTAGAAACTTTCTTCGTGATTTTCAATTTGGTTTCTGAACGAGGCACTCCACTAAACATGCCTGCATAACCATTTTGAATTTTATTAATTCTGCATTAGATTCGGGATTAATTATGGCTGCCTTATTCGTAAGGTATTTGATGACTTAACCACTGAAATTCTTCTATCGAAGATGTCTTATTGTGGCATTAGGGATAATGTATTTATTTGGTTTGTCTTATTTGAATGATGGGCTATTTTCTGTCGATCCACTTTTCTGTTCACCCTCACAAGTGAATTTTGGTGTCCCTCAAGGATCAGTTTTAGGGCCAGTGTTATTTTTGATCTATGTAAATAATATGTTGTATGTACTAAAAAAAGCAGAGAATTATTAATTGTTGTATATTCGTCATCCCTAGCCATCCTTTGCCCATAGTGCCAACTATAGTTCACTATCTTCTGATGTGTTTGTTTGTTGTGCTGATGACAGTACACTTGGCACTTCAAAAAATTATGAATCAGAGCTTCGATAAAATTATGAAACTTTCCAAATCACAAATACTCATCATAAACTATAAATCCACCAAAAAAATACTAAGCGACTATTTCTATCTATTCTATCTGTATATCTATTTCTCATACTTGTATTTCACTTGCTGGACTTTATACCACTTAAGCTTTGCTTTTTCTTCATTATCAATTAAGCTTAATGCAGGTGGGTACACTAGGGGGATCCAAGCACTAATTCCCTTTGCTCTAAATTCTTTTTGTTTAATTCTAAGGGAATTGCTAATGTCACGAACTCCTTTTGTCACATCATCTATCATGTAGATATATGGGGATTCACGTCTGGCTCCTCTTTCGAACGGGTTCCCACGTAATTTCTTGTCTCCCTGAAGCATACAGAATTCGTCATCATGGCGTTTAGCCCTTAATTTAGATTCGCTTTTAATGTTCCATATAATAACATTCCTTCTCCTATTCATGTTTTCTAAAACAAGGACTCTAGATGCTAACTCACCCAAACCAGGCTCCTTTTCAATTAGGTTTCGTAATGCCGATATTTCCTGCTTGATACTAGATAATTCATTTTCTTTGGCTGTTCTTGGTAATTCTAGATCTTCCACAAGAGAATTTTAGGAACTTTAAACCAGATTTAATGTCAACGATTTCCAATTTTATTTCTAAGACATCGTTTTTAGTTGTTCCGACTATTTCAAGAATTTTATTTAACTTTGAGATATTGCTAGTGGACTCCGTGGATCCTCTTGAATCCTCTAAATCACTTTGTCTTGATCGCTTCCTGCTTTTGTTAACCATATTTATATTCAATAATGTTTATGATTGTCTAAAAATAGATAAACAAACACCCAAGATAATTCACATCCAATTTTGTAAAGCACTCGCAAAAATCATGCTATTACTCCGAATTCATTGAAAAAATGTGAAAGAATTTACTTGTCAGAGTTAATCCGGCTGAAAATTGTATAGTGCAAATACAGATGTTCACAGAATGAATGTTTGTTCAGAACTGTTGAAAAACTTCTTTTATACATCCTCCTCCGGGGGACAAAAACACTCCAGAAGTTCGTCTCCAAGAAGTTCTTTCTGTTTCATAACGGACTTGACGTGGTATGGCGGGTATAGTATAGTCAACAAGCCACACTATAAGGGCCACAACACTCTGAAAGAAAAAAGACTTGCCCTAGGACTCTGTTGATTACGACAAAGGTGACCATCACCCTTCAATCTTTCTGTAAAATTAGAGTTTAATGTTCGTTTAAGGATTATTTAATCATTTCTGAATGTTAGTCTTTTCTTAAAAGTTTATCACTTTAAATGTATTAAATGATAAATGTATTATCACTTAGAATGTATTTATAGCGAGGGGATGGGGGGTGGTTTTTGAAATAGCAAACTAAATTTGTGGGTCGTCCTTTTATATCAGAGATAGATCACGATATGCTCTTTGACGAGTATTCCAGAGCAAAATGCTAGCCAACACAACCCCAGCCTCAATAAGGATTACGTCGTCAGAGCAGAAAATCCGACGAACAATTGGTAGCTCTTTTCCGATGTCCTGGGTATCGCTCGAGTCCAATATAGGAGTAGTGCGTAAGGCACGGCAACACGAGTTAAAATGCCATTGAGAATGAAGAAGCTAGAAACATCCAAAACATGCTCAAGGTAAATTTAAAATAATATAAATTAAGGATTTGAATTATAACTGAAAAGTAATTGCAAAAAAAACAAAGCAAAAGAAAACAAGCAAAATAAATAAGTAGAACAAAACCAATGCTTTTTACTTTAAGTGTGTTTGCAAAACAGAACCACTTATCGTCGACTCAATGAAAGCGAAATAAAACATACAAATAAATTGAAGGGAAATACAACTTTCGCTTACTTTCACCGGAGTTATTACTGTGAGTTTTATAATTTTTTTGGATACTGCTCAAATGAGCTGGCCATTTAATTTGTCATTCTTTGTTGGAGACAATTGATTTTCCTCACTTATCTGTTTATCTAAGCTTCCAAGTCTCGTCAATTTCAAAGATTTGTTTCTCAATTTAATTTTAGTCTCGTGTTTCGTATGTTATTTTTGTGTTTCACTCTTATATATGGTAATAGGTGTTTCTATGGCTTATAAGATTGAATTTACCGCTTCATTTATTAACTTATAATATCTATTTCGTACGGTGAAGCTTGTGATGGTAAATTTAAAGGAAACACTTATTGTATTTTGGGGGAAACTGATACTTCTGATCACGGGGAACATGATATCTCTGCAATTCCAACAAAGGGCTTTCCTGCTGACAAACCCTATCCCTATAAAAATTATCTCCTAACTTCTACTATCAGATTTCACTAAAAAAAAAAGAAAAGAAAAAAAGAACCTTTTCTTCCTTGACAGCACAATCCTTCAATCTCATGGATGACGGACATAAGAAATAATTTGTGACCGGATTTGGAACTTCTTATAGACTTCCTTGTTTAAAATCAAGTCCAGATAACGCTGTCTATAGTGTCTTTCCTAGAATGAAACGACTATTAATGAAAACTAGACTTACGTTGCCTGAGCAGCGTGAAGTGTGGCGGTGATCTTTGTCCTGCTTCACTGAATAAGGTGTTGCAAGAGCAATACTCTGGTTTTGTTTCTTTGGTATCGGTTAAACGCTGAAGTTGTCAGCATATCGAAGCTTTTAAAACGTTATGTTCACAGCACAATCCTTCAATCTCATATAGTTTTCCTTCAGTCTTTCGTTTTGTTCTTCAAGCTGCTTAATGCGGTAAATGGCAGCTCTTTAGTAAACATCCTCGTCCGCCAACGAAATGACAAAATTAAATTGAATTAATGTGTGTATATAAACAAATTATTTTATAGCGATATATACAGAATTATCTTTGCAACAAATAAGCTTATAAATCAGGATAACCGATTTGTAAAATGTGAAAAAACAAGGCTTATAAATCCAACTCGACTCAAACCGTACAAAATCAACAATCAAGATTGACTATATTCCTTACAATTTTTGTCATTTGAAATCACAGTCAAACGTTTAAAATCAAAATCTCAACCGTCAGTGGAACAGTACACACACGATCTCTCCTGTATTTAGACAAATTATACATCTTACGTCCCTTTTGCAATTTTTGGAAGTATGGGTGTTACAGTCTAATATCTTTAATAAGAACTTTACATATAAATGAAACTCACCTCAAAAACGGTGATGATAATCAATCTTGCAGTGAAAATAATTTTCACTAATAATTTTCACGATCAATAAATAATTTTCACTTTTTGGGCTTCGTTTCCCATTTCACTGAAAACTGATTGAGATTAAACATGCTGGAGTTTAGATGCCATATGTCCCACGACATAATCCATCCGTTTTACTACTAAACGCTTTGTGTTAATAACAATAATGTACTTTTAAAATTTTCAGCAATGCATGCACGATTAGATGCGCTATTTATTAACAGCCAAATTAGCTTGATTGTGTGGATGTTACTTACTCATTGCCTTCAATCTTTCTGTAAAACTAGAGTTTAATATTCGTTTAAGAATTATTTAATCATTTCTGAATGTTAATCTTTTCTTAAAATTTTATCACTTTAAATGTATTAAATGATAAATGTATTATCACTTAGAATGTATTTATAGCGAGGGGATGGGGGGTGGTTTTTAAAATAGCAAACTAAATTTGTGGGTCTTCCTTTTATATCAGAGATAGATCCAGATATGCTCTTTGACGAATATTCCAGAGCAAAATGCTAACCAACACAACCCCAGCCTCAATAAGGATTACGTCGTCAGAGCAGAAAATCTGACGAACAATTGGTAGCTCTTTTCCGATGTCCTGGGTATCGCTCGAGTCCAATATAGGAGTAGTGCGTAAGGCACGGCAACACGAGTTAAAATGCCATTGAGAATGAAGAAGCTAGAAACATCTAAAACATGCTCAAGGTAAATTTAAAATAATATAAATTAAGGATTTGAATTATAACTGAAAAGTAATTGCAAAAAAAACAAAGCAAAAGAAAACAAGCAAAATAAATAAGTAGAACAAAACCAATGCTTTTTACTTTAAGTGTGTTTGCAAAACAGAACCACTTATCGTCGACTCAATGAAAGCGAAATAAAACATACAAATAAATTGAAGGGAAATACAACTTTCGCTTACTTTCACCGGAGTTATTACTGTGAGTTTTATATTTTTTTTTGGATACTGCTCAAATGAGCAGGCCATTTAATTTGTCATTCTTTGTTGGAGACAATTGATTTTCCTCACTTATCTGTTTATCTAAGCTTCCAAGTCTCGTCAATTTCAAAGATTTGTTTCTCAATTTAATTTTAGTCTCGTGTTTCGTATGTTATTTTTGTTCCAGTGATAACTTAGGATTTCATTTTGAAAGGTGTAAGAATAATTTTCACTGATATCCATTACTACAATTGCTGTATTCAAAGGCAGATCTTCTTTCAGTTTTTTGAATGTTTTAGACTGTGATTTTGTAATATATGAATGTGGGATTAGGTTTTCTACAGATTTGCTCTGTAAATGAATACAGCTTTCAAGGCTGATTGATTGCTTAACCATTTCTGTCCTGTCAGTATTAACCCATTGGCTTATAATTATTTCTTCATCTAAATCATAACATTCGCTCGATTTTGCAGTTAAGTATTCAATCAGGGCATCATCAGACAGACAGTTGTCACAATGGCGTAGCATACACTCACTGTTTTCAACATTACAAACCAACATCTTGATAAGATCTTTGTAACTTTCTTCAATTTTTACAGCATCTAGTAAAAATTTTACATTCTGGCGCATGCTGCATACACATACTGTATGAGTACCTGCTGACCAAGCAAGGACACGCCACTTTGGTCTTATGATTCAAAATTTCGATAATCCTATTTTCAAGGGGCATCCGCATTTAAAACAAGAGTAATGCTCTCTCAAATCACTGAGAATAAGTCTTTTTTGCATATAAATATTTTTTTATGCTCATTTTATCTTTTGCTCTGGGTAAAACTCTTGAATTCTCATCACTTTGGTAAAAGTCTGTCACAACTTTAACTTTGTTTTTGGAGAGTGTGTTACCTTTTTTAGGGTCAGGAATAGCTTGGATACCTTTCTCTCCGTTAAATTTTCTTGTATGTTTTACCATATATTCGGTCACCTGAAATTCTGTAGCAACTTTTTTCTGGCTCCAAGATTCTGGCACCAAAGTCAGAATCTGAACTTATTGGGATCTCCCAACAGACATAAGTTTTTCTTTTAAAAGGCCCACGAGCTTATCAAAACCTTCTGCTTTTTTGATAAGAATTTCTTCTATCTTCTTTTTCGTCTTCTGACATTTCAATGTCATAATCTAGAGTTTTGGAGATTTTCACTTTACTTGTTTTGTTACTTTTTCAACTTTTCTTTTGTAATGCGGTCCCTTACTACATAATGACAAATTATGAAGTTTAATTGGAGTTAAACCCAAATCACCTAAGGCTGCATTTGTTTGTGAAAGGGAAACATTTCTAGATTTAAATGAATCCAATTCAATCATTAGTTCGTCATCAGATTCACTTTCAGTGATTTTAGTTTTTTCTTCACAGGAGTTTTGACATGAAGGAAAATTAAAAAAACAAAACAAAAAAAGAATATCAACAAACATCCTTAAAAAGGTAAATAACCCGTAAATAACCCGGTAAAATACATAATAAAAATCAGAACAATTGTCATGAAAATGAGAAGCGCCACCGATTTGTCTGGCCATGCGTTAATTTGACAACAATTTGTAGGTCTTATGGCTCTAAGTAGATCTTTTAACAAGGTCCGAAAGGTCGACCGGTTATCACTGGGACCTTGATCTAAAATATTTTTTTGTCACGCAATTGTTTTGAAAAACTTAAAGATACACTTCTTAGTGACTTTTTATTGGCTTTTTGTGTTTTTTAATGGATCTATGCATACTGTTTGATATTTTTCAGTCACATTGAGAAAGTAGTAGCTGTGATGGGAACAAACATTTTTAAATTCAATTAAATCAATTCGAGTACTAAGTTGAATTAACTCTTATCTTCCTCGGTTAATTCTGATACAGATTGTAATTTTTTGGAAGGTGTATAAGTTGTCTTAAACAGTCTGATTGTTTAAATAGTCCAATGCTAGAAGCTTGAGGATTTGTCATTTTTATTTCCGCTTACCCCATTTTAAAGTCCAAGAAGAAAATAGGTACAACCTGTAACTAGCCTATTCACTTAGTTTTACGCAATCACCGAGCAGAGAAAATTGACTCTTATTGATTTCCAAAATTAAAAGATGCATCTTTACTTCAAAACTAAATAATTTTATTAAAAAACATTTAATGGAGATCACAGTTATTTGCTGTAACTGTTATGTTTCATTTTTCACTTAATAAAATTAAAAATCACAATCACTGCACAAGAAGTTTGCACTATAGGTCTTCACTCCTTGCTCTATCAATAATTAATTGAGTTTAGAAATAATTATAAAAAATAAGTGGATATATAAAATTTTAAACACTTGATAGTTGATACAAACATGATCAGTAGTAAATAGTTTACAATTTATGTTCATAAAGGTTTTGTAAATACTTTTAAATTGAAAGTGATTTGAGCACCCTGTTTAATTGAGTAATTTCATTCTGATAACAACTTAATACAAGAGAAGTTAAAATTAAACTTTAATTTACTTTCAAACGAAATGTTTGAAATTGCGTATTCTTTTAGTTGGTCTCTAATTTTGTTACTCATAAATAATGTTCAATATCAGTCAAACCTGTGAAAAAGCCATGCATCTTTTTTGTTTATCTGTTAGCCTATGTATCTAGGAGTATGTAAAAAAAAAATATGAACACTCTACCAGGTCTGAGACCTGAGATATTACAATTTTAGTAAATCCTGACAATGGTTTACAAATAAAAAAAATTCTGATTATAATATTTTTATTATATTTCGGAGTTGAGATAGGTTAGTGAATGTATTTTTTCCTTATTTTAAATATATTAATTAAATATTGTGCAAAGTTTCATGGTGATATCTCAAATAGTTTTCAAGATATTAATTTTTTAAGCTACAAGTTACATTTCTAGACGCAAAATCCGAGGCCTAAAATTGCGTTAAATTAAGAAAATTAAAAAAAGTTGTAGAAAAAACTATAAAAGATAGAGAAATAAAATTCGGTATTTATCAATAGGATAGCAAATGCAACAATTGTGCCAAGTTTCATCAAAATCTAAAGGGGTGGGTTTCAAATTAATTATTTACTGGGTGATTTGACATGGAATGACCCTGTTCCTCGTCCCTCTCGTCCCAGAACGATCTGTCTCTCTCTTGTTCCATATTCATTTATTTCCTCGTCTTCCTCGTCAGGTTATGTCAGTCACCTATCTTGGGATTTGTGGTTATTCTTTGCACCATGTTTCATCCCGACCTCTCCGCTTTAAGCTTTTTCCAAGATTTTCAGCCCCCCTCCCTCCCCAACGACACTGGTCGGGATATAAAATAATTGATCTGAGTTCCGAGGTCTTTCTAAATATGAAATTTCATTAAGATACGATTACTCTTTCTTAAGTTAAAAATACCTCATTTTTTCTAATTTTTATAATTACTCTCACCCCCCAAAGAGAGTAGATCCATTCCGGTTATGTCAATATCTAGAACTTGTGCTTATTCTTCCCAGCGAGTTACATCCCGATCCCTCCACTCTAAGCATTTTCCAAGATCTTAGGCCCCCCCCCCCAACATTCCGTCGCCGGATAAGGTTGAAATTGAATATAAAAGCTGTGAGACATGATATCCTTCCAAACATCAAATTTCATTAAGATCCGATCACTCCTTCGTAAGTTAGAATACCTCTTTTTTTAATTTTTCAGAATTACCCCCTCCCCCAAACTCCCCCAAACAGGGCATATTCATTCTGGTTATGACAATAACGTTTCTAGAACTTCCTCTTGTTTTCCTATCAAGTTTCATACCGATCCCTCCACTCTAAGAGTTTTCCAAGATTTTAGGCTCCAAAACCCCTCCAACCCCCCCCCCCACTCCAATCCCACCGGATCAGCTAGGGATTTGAAATAAGAGCTCTGACACATGATATCCTTCCAAACATCACATTTCATAAAGATCCCATCACCCGTTAGTAAGTTAAAAATACTTCATTTTTTCTATTTGTTTCTGAATGAACCGGCCCTTCACTCCTCTCCCCCAGATGATCAAATCGGGAAAACAACTATTTCTGATTTAATCTGGTCCGGTCCCTGATACACATGCCAAGTTTCATCATCCTAGCTTGCCTGGAAGTGCCCAAAGTAGCAAAACCGGGAAAGACAGACCGACAGACAGACAGACATACCGACAGAATTTGCGATCGCTATTTGTCACTATGTGTCACATTAACCAAGTGCCATAAAAAGGATACGAGAGTCTAATTAGCAGTTATCGATCTATCTATATCCTACTACTCATGTCAAAAGTCCGTAAGCACTTACTCTAGAATCGTCTTTATGAGTTTCTCGACGTGAATGAATGTCTTTACAAGAACCAATATGATTATCTTAGAGGTTTGAGCACTAATTATGCCTTAATTGATTCGACAGAGTTCATTAGAATGGACATAGATCAGGGTTTGCTGGTCGTTGGCCAATTCTTGGACTTTTCTGAAGCCTTTCACATTTTTCGCACCAAATACTAATAAAAAAGTAAAATAATTTCAATATCTTTGGACTGCCTCATAATTGGTTTGCGTCATATCTATCACTAAGAAAAGAGTACGTGGCTGTAGGGAAAGCAAATTTAACCCACTCGGCGTTCTATTTGATGTGCCCCAAGAATTGGGGGGCACTTTTGCTCATCATGTTCATTCATGATCTTATGCGCGATATTGACTCTCTCATATGCTTTGTAGCCTTCGCTGACAATATTAACATTTTTATAGATGCTGAATCTACCTCTGCATTGGAAACTAAACAAATGAGGTGCTGAAAAGTGTGCAAATCTGGTGCAACGTCAATTACAAGGATCTGAATGCCAATTAAAGATAATCCTTCATTATCTTCCAGAATAATCACAAGATAACTCAACAGGGCCATAATTTTTTACTTATAATACAAAACTTCCCCAGACAGAGATGACGAAATTCCTTGGCGTTTACTTGGACTCTGGCCTTACGTTCAAACAACATGTCAATTATCTCCTGTTCCCTCTCGCCAAGTAGCTACCCTCTACAAAGCTAATAGCTTTAATCATTATGAGACTACTAATGACGTATAATGCTTTTATTCTACCGTGTTAATTACTGTTGCAAAGTTTGGGGAAATACAAGCATGTCTTAAGCAGTCTGAAAGCATTAAAAATAGCAAAGAATAAAGCTGTTAAAGCTACTTTCCTGCTTTCTCGAATGTGACCTACCTCTGGTCCATACACAACTACTGGATTAACTGAAGTTGCAAATCTGATTAAGCTTGCTAACCCAAGACTTGCACACACTGCCTGTCACGGAGTTTTACCCGATAACCACATACACTTTTAAACTCCTTCCTCCTCTCTGAATCCTGGATGCTCCCTCTGCTCACGCTCAAACCAATTTCTCCAACCTCACCGGAGCACTAACTTTGCTTGCCAATTGCCAATTTTCACTTCTATCATACTTAGGAATTCCCTTCCCGATACTTCAAAAAATCTTGAGAGCTTCTCGTCCCTTAAAATACATAACTCTTATAACGTTTTGAGATTAACCTCCTATGATTAACCTCTATGGTCTATCCGCCGTGTTTGTCTTTTTTTTTATAAATCCGTCTTCATCTTTTTTTTAATTAAGAATTGAATTGAATTAAATTCAATAGTTTCTCGAGAGCTTTTCGTCTCTTAAAAATATTAACCGTTACAACATATAAAAATTTTCCTCCCATACTAATTTTCAAATTTATTTTGACTAAGTGTCTATGATTTCTGTTTTAACTTTCGTTTTTTACATTATCAACTTTCATCTTTCTTTTTGTATTTACTTGCTCTGTCAACTTTTTTGTCTGGCTTTTATTTTTTCCCCTTCTTTGTTTTGTTTTTCGGCTCACACGAGCTATGCTTTTGAGTCGAGGCTAAATTATTGATTATGTTTTTTAAAATAAATTAATTGGTTGATTGTTCAAAGGAGGTCAGAGACCGAGTGCAAGCACTTTAATGGTGCAACTTGCTCATACATTCGTATATGGGAATAGTTGATCTGGAAGGAACATGGTACGCTTTCTGTCTTTATTGTATTGATTGCTCACTGATTTCTATTGACGTATGACATTGCATTCGGTGGTAACTTGCGACATGTATTGATTTTCCTGTTTTTAGATCTTTCTTATTCAAATTAGACGGCAATTGTTTGTGCTCTTCGAACGCTCAGTAATGAGACAAGCAATTGAGATATGCTTCATTAAGATGAGCCTGGCATAAATGAAAATTCAGTTCTTTTCTCATGTTAATTTATTGAAAAAGATGATGCGTTAATCAATTTATGATACAATTATGGTTACTTATGCATTATCCAAAACACACTCAAGAAGTGAAGTTAGGTTAATAACAATGAAATATACCAAAATATGGTGAAAATATAATATTTTAGCAACAAAATTACTGAAACTACAACAACAAAATATGGACAGTAGGCGGCCCAGAACGCATTATATTAAATGCCTAACCTAACCACCTCTATATATATTAAATATTCAATTAAAGTATACCCGCATCGTGGTTTCTTTCACAGGAAAGCAAAATTATAAAATGCGGGAGAAAAACCAGTTTACTCGGATCAAACAACGCAAACTACTCGAGTGTATTCTGGATAATATGTAAGTGCCCAAACAAGTTTTCATCTATTTATAATAACCGGTTAGAACCAAACGAAAAGGGAGTTGTCCCCAAATAAGGTTGAAGAATTTTGTACGTAAATGAAAACATAGAAACAAATATCACTTAACACCTATTACGAATATTGCAAAAATCAATGTAAATAGTAAGAAAAATAACTAAAAAAACAAAAACCGAAAAACAGATGGCACCAGCAACCAAGTTGGATGGTGATGAACAAACTTCAAAATTGAAACATCTGCAATGTCCAGGTCTCATTGCTTGTAAGATTCTCACCAATCGCCTGAACCAGGTAGGGTCTGTATTTTCTTCGATAACTGACACAAAGAAAAACACAATAAAACAGCTTTCGAGACCAGAACAAAACTAAAGTGCTGTAAAAGCTTAAAACATAGCTCTATTCCTCCTTGCCACACCTGAAATTTTTTTGTATAGGATTTTCCAGAGTGGTCTTCTCAGTGGATGGATACTTTTCCCTTTGTGGATTCCCCACCATGGGAGATGGCCCATAATGAGTGTCAACATTTTCAGCCGGACCATTAACCTCTTAAAAAACAATGATCAGACAAAGACTAATTTGCCCCGAATGTAGGCTTAGAGTCTTTTCAAACTCTGTGAAGTGTGGAGGGTGCGATTGCTCGTTTCGTGCAGGAACGGAAAAATGTGTCAAAATTGATAAAGCTAATTGGAGGGAGAGCTGGTGTTGTCCTGACTGCTCCTCTAAGAAAATGCCACTCAATAAGGTAAATTCTTTAAATTAACATTTTAAATCTTTACCTCACACCCCTTGTTCTCCAAATTCAAGAGCTAGGATGCTTAATATCTTAAAAGAGCTTGAATCGCCGGTGCTCCCTTCTTCGCAGAAGTTGACTGTAGTTTCTCCCTATTTACAACATGAAGTGACGTCTCCCCCCCTCTTGAAGTTTCTTGTCAGACTGAGGGCCAGGATTTTTCTTCCGTCGAACCATCCTATACTCTGAACACCACCATTGGAAAATTACGCACCAACTCACGTGAGGTATCAGTTCAGACCGAACCTTACTCATATGTTACGAGAGAAAATTTAACGTATCCAAATCCCTGTGTTAAAGATATTGCTTGCCAGACAAATCTTGATATTCTTAAACATTAAAAGACAGACTAGAAGAGTTATTAAACTACATTTTGACCGTAATTTCTGAACCCCTATTTGTGACTCAAAACAGTGATATAGCAAAGAATAATGAAGTCATTCAAGTGAAAATAAAAAATTCATAAAATGCTATATTACCCTTCGTAAATTCATTTGAGAGGTCAAGGGCGTTTGAAGCAGTGACAAACCAGGTGATTAGCAATGACATTGACCGGAACGGTCAAGTTAATAATATTGAAATGAAATTCAGAAAATGCTATATTACCCTTCGTAAATTCATTTGAGAGGTCAAGGGCGTTTGAACCAGTTACAAACCAGGTGATAAGCAATGACATTGACCGGCCCTTGGACATAGGGCCGAAATATTCATTCAAATTTTTTCCCACTTGAGAAAATCCCTTCTGTTCTTCTTGTTTTTTCTGTTTACGAAGACATTACATCCGGACCTTTTGTACCTGTGTGGAAACTTTTGTGGAAAGTTTTGTAAAACTATCCAAGAGTTGGTAGATCCTAAGAAATCATGTACAATGGGTGACTGTTCGAAATATAGGCTACGAGAAGTTCACTGTCCTATAAAATTTCCATCACTTAACAAATATGTTAAAAATACATTGTTGTACACACAGGCTACTAAACGTTTACAGTCCGTAAACTTCAATATTTGCACTACTTCACAAAGTATTTGCTGTAAAGTGGGCTACAGATATGTTTGTAAAACTGTCTAAGAGGATGCAGATTATAAGAAATCATTTATACTGGGTGACATTTAGAAATATAGGCCAAAGGAAGTTCACCGTCCGATAAAATTTGCACTGGTTCACAAACTTTTGCCGAAATCTTCATTCAAATTTGTTTCCAACTGTCTTGAGAAATTCCCTATTGTTCTACTTGTTTTTGGTGTTTACGAAGAGATTACAACCGGAACTTTTGTAGCGGTGTGGAAACTTTTGTGGAGTGTTTTGTAAAACTTTCCAAGAGGTTGCAGATTCTAAGAAATCATTTATACTGGATGACGTTTAGAAATATAGGCTACGGGAAGTTCGCCGTCCGATAAAATTTGCACTATTACACAAACATTTTAACAGATAATTCATTGAAGAGAAAACTCCCCCCTCCCAACTACCCCTAAGAGAGCGGATCTGTTCCGGTTATGTCAATCATGTATCTAGGACTTGTGCTTATTTTTCCCACCAAGTTTCATCCCGATCCCTCCACTCTAATTGCTTTCCAAGATTTTAGATTTTCCCCCTCCAGCCCCCCCCCCCCAATGTCACTAAATCTGGTTAGGACTTAAAATCAGCTCTGAGACACGACATCCTTCCAAACATCAAATTTCATTAAGATCTGATCAACCGTTCGTAAGTTAAAAATCCTTCATTTTTTCTATTTTTTCCGAATTAACCAGCCCCAGCACCCCCCACCCCACCCCAGATGGTCAAATTGGGAAAACAGCTGTTTCTAATTTAATTTGGTACGGTTCCTGATGCGTCCTAGCTTACCTGGAAGTACCTAACATAGCAAAACTGGGACCGACAAAATTTGCGATTGCAATATGTCACTTGGTTAATTCCAAGTGCCATAAAAACGGGCTTGGTAGTCTATTTTAACCTATAAATGGTTACCTTCGTGACCTTCCTCTCGTTCTTCTTCACTTGATGAGGAATCTTCATTCGAACTTGATGACTCACTTGATGAGGCAATTGAATTGCTGATTGCTGATTGAATGTAAAACAGAAAAAAAAATCATAAGAAAAAATCTAAACAGTAGTTAAAAAAATAAAAAATAATGATAATAACAATTATTTATTCCTGCACGCTCTTACAAATAGAAACAAGGGATATATATATATATATATATATATATATATATATATATATATATATATATATATATATATATATATATATATATATATATAGTTGTTTCTTTGTGTGTCTATTGACTGACTTCATGTTTGAGTGTCGACTGACGTCATGTTTGTTGACTGACGTTATTATAAGGATTGAGCTGTATGTCGTCATGAAGTTGTTTGTCGACTGACGAAATTACAGACCGGGACACAAATGACGACCGGGACACAAGGAATATAAATGACGACCGGGACGCTCAAACAGAAATTACAGACTGGAACACCGGGACACAGGGAATATAAATGACGACCAGGACACAGGGACACGACTACAACGGGGACGCCGGGGACACAGGGGGATATATAAATGACGACCGGGACACAGGGAATGTTCGATTAGAAATCACCATCAACAAAGCTCAAGGGCAATCATGACGTCATTATAAGATGACACTACAGACCGGGAGACCAGGACACACATGACGACTGGGACTCAGGGAATATAAAAGACGATTAGAATAATGAGGTATAGATCTGAATACGGATTGTTTTTCCCATGGACAATTATATGTTGCATGTTCAAGAGTCAGTAAACCTGACAATCTATTTATATGAACAGACGATGGGACAGCGAAGAATGTTGTATATTCGCAAGTTTTATGTAGTTAAAAACATATATATATATATATATATATATATATATATATATATATATATATATATATATATATATATATATATATATATATATATATATATATATATATATATATATATATATATATATATATATATATATATATATATATATATATATATATATATATATATATATATATATATATATATATATATATATATATATATATATATATATATATATATATATATATATATATATATATATATATATATATATATATATATATATATATATATATATATATATATATATATATATATATATATATATATATATATATATATATATATATATATATATATATATATATATATATATATATATATATATATATATATATATATATATATATATATATATATATATATATATATATATATATATATATATATATATATATATATATATATATATATATATATATATATATATATATATATATATATATATATATATATATATATATATATATATATATATATATATATATATATATATATATATATATATATATATATATACATATATATATATAATGAAAAGAGAAATCACCAATACTACAGCCCAAAAAAAAAAAAAAGGAGACAGAAGGAGCAAAGGAAGACTGTTTTCCTAAATTAGTGATTAATATAGACCAGCACTTGAATGAGGCCTTAGCCCTACTCATCCATACAATCACATAGGTCAAAACAGCATAGCCACACACAATCAACCATAAAGAATAATCCATGGACAGGCAGTCATGTCGTCAATAAGTATAAGTCGTCATTTACCAAACAATAGAAAAAATAATATAGACAAATAATTCAGAGGCAACACCCAACATAAGGGCTCATCAGGAGAATACACTGGCCTATATAGGGTTTCGCAACTCTAAATTCTCTACCCAGCACAGTGTTGTGGCTACCACAGAATATCCATGGCATCCCCGCGTCAGGTATCACCCCCAAAATACATGCCTATGAAAAAAAAACATCAAATGTAAAACAACCAAGTAAAACCAAAAACAAGCTTATCCTGTTAATATATCCCTCCTTTTAGCAACAATAGGTAAACTAAATATTATAAATTTTACCAAATCACAAATATTAACACATTGCAAAAAAAACTGAATGAACTAAACAATTATATAATTCATCTTTACCATGTGGCTAATCTTTTAGAAAATCCGCTCAATTAGAAACACAATTCAAAATAAATGGCGCTGTGACAACATTTCTCGAACCTCCGAAATTAGTTAAAAATTTCTTTACGTATTTCTAGATAATTCTTTTGATATTTATTTAAAAGTTCGTTATAATGAAAACTAAATTTTTTAAATTGACAAGTTAAATTATTTGCAGAAAAACCTCTTGATATCAATTTTTGGCTTAAGATTTTACATCTATTTTTAAAATCAATATAATTACTACAAATCCTTGCATAACGAAGTTACTGTGAGAAAAACGCTGAATATGTGATATTTGAGTGTATATTACTTTCAGGGAATGGGAAACTAATCACTTCAAAATCAAAATCATCCGTTTTATCATACATTTTAAAACTTAATTTATTATTATCACAAATATTAATATTTAAATCTAAGAAATGATCTTCATGACCAGCGCCATGACTATCTCAAGAATAAGCTCTGATGGATATATATTTTTAGAAATATCAATGAAATCCTTACAATTTAAGACCAAAATATCATCTAAATATCTTTTATTATTTGACAAAGCATGTTTTAAATTAATTGGATTATTCTTATCCATCATATATTTATATTCTAGTTGACTTAAAAACAAGTCAGATATAAAAGGGCTGGCATTGCCCCCCCCCCATGGGAATTCCCATAATTTGCTTGTACAAATCACCCCCAAATCTTATATAAGTATTGTATAAAACAAATTCCAATAACTCAAAAATCATATCCAAGCTGTAACATCTCAAGTTAACTGTAGTATTAAAGCAGTTTGTCCATATAGCTTTTTTATTATAAATGTCTATTTTTAAGAACCTTTTACTAGATAAGAGGAAAGATTTCTTTATAACAGTTTTCAAATTATCAAACACTAAATTAAGTGATAGATTAGTATACATTGTCGCAAAATCGAAAGACTCAATTCTTTTAGCTGAAACCATTGTTAAAGAATCTATCACCTGCAGTGAATTATTAACACTCAACACTATGTTGTTAACACTTAACACTCAACAAATTATTAACACTTAACGAAAATTTTTTAATACCAGAACAATAGGTTTTAAGTTTATTTACAATTTCCTTTAAAATTAAAGAGAGGTCAGTAGCAGCAATGCTGGTTGGACATTTAGCTGCTCCAGCAATAAACCGTGGTTTAGGGGGATTCTTATGAAATTTTACAGTCCAATATAGGAAAGGGAACTTTTTATCATTGTCATTTATTTTAATATTAAAATTTTTAAAAAGTATTTCTTCAGTCTTTTCAATTAAATTCTCATCCTCTATATTTACCTTTTCGTAAACATTAGTTGTGCATAACTCCCTTTTTAAGATATCACAATACAGCTTCTGACAAATTATGGAAAAATTATTATTAGCTTTATCCACTGGCACAATTACAAATTCATTCTTTAGATTAACAACTGCTTGTTTAATCTTCGCATTATAAAATAATGATTTAGTGTTACTATTTTTTAAGTTAGAATATATTTTATTTCTTACTCTACTAATAATTAAATTCTTCCAACTTTGAAAACTCTCTTTATTTTTATTCTCTTTCTTACACCACTTATCAATAAATAAATCAAAATCATTTTCCAAGCCATCAAGAACACTCGATGGTTTCAAATGATGAGAAAGACGGAAATTAGCCCCTTTATTCATTATAATTTGAAGATCATCTTGCTTTATTATTGACAAGTCCCCTGTTATAACATGTTTGTAAGTAGGATTTACAAATGGGCCAAGTTGCTTACAATTACAAACCGGTTTCCAATTTATATCACTATCTAGTTTTTTTAGTATTAAATTATAAGAAAAAATAATTTGCCCAATAGTTTTTGAAAATTTATAAGTTAAAACTGGACTATCATTATAATTTAAAATACTAGGAAGGGCCTGTTTCACATGCCGCTGATTTAAAATTTCTGGTCAATTAATATCTTCAATCTGCTTACAAGTAAAATTAATAGGTAAATATAATCTGTAATCCTTATTACTAATCTTATCGAACTTTTTCTTTTTTGAAATAAATGTCGTTTTAGTTAGAATGCAAATTGTATCACATATTACTTTAAAATTATAATCAAGAGCTGTATTATTCTTAACAACCCAGAAAAGTTTGATTAAATTCCTCTTGGATAAATTATTTAGACTTTTTATTACAGAAATCATACCCCTAGATTAAAGTAGCTGGCATAGATCTATAGAAAGCATATGTACATCTAATTCATTTTTTCTATTATTTTTCCTATGCCCTCTCGATCGTTTTTTACGTTTAGTAGGACAAGTAAAAGAAGGATGGTCCATAAAACCATCAATACATTTAACAACAACATGAGACATGTCACCATATTTTGCTACACGATCATTTAGCCCAAAAGGATAAGCTGTACCAAGAGTATGGATCAAGAAATCCTCCTGTTTACGTAGTCTATTATTCTTCTCTTCTTTATTTAAATTTTATAATTCTAAATTTTCTAAAATTGTGACAGTTATATCTGATATGGAACATTTACCATTATTACAATGTTGAACTAGATAGTTATTAGTTTTTTCATTATTAACTGTTGTCTTATGTCCAGAAAATCTTTTATATATATATTATTAGTTGTTTCCCCCACATATTGTAGGCAGCATTTATTACATTCTAATAGGTAAATTACATTGGTTGTTCTACAATTAACATTACCACGTAACTTGCATGCAAAATTTTTATTATACAATGTACTTTTAACAGAAGTCCGTGGGACAAAATGATCTTGGCAAAGAAAACAACGACTTTTACACTTACTAACTTTCAAAAAATCGTTCCGAGTTCCGAGGCTAATATTTGGGTTTTGTTGCATAAAAAGTTATTGAAAATAAATCCAAAACAAACCAACATCCAAATCAAAGTCCAAAAAACATGCCAAGGTCAATAGGTCAATAAATACATAAACAAAAAGATGAAAGAACATGAAATTTGAATAAGTGCCATCTCACCAATAATTAACAATATCAGGTTAAAAACCTGGACCAGGGTAAAGGTCTGTCGGGGAGAAAACTAAAAAAAAAATTTTCTCCACCAGCACTGGATCCAACCTGGAATAATATAATGAAAAGAGAAATCACCAATACTACAGCACAAACACACAAAAAAAAAAAAAAAAAAAAAAAAAAAAAAAAAAAAAAAAAAAAAAAAAAAAAAAAAAAAGGAGACAGAAGGAGAAAAGGAAGACTGTTTTCCTAAATTAGTGATTAATATAGACCAGCACTTGACTGAGGCCTTAGCCCTACTCATCCATACAATCACATAGGTCAAACAGCATAGCCACACACAATCAACCATAAAGAATAATCCATGGATCAATCCCTTGGCTGCTATATTGTCAAGCAGATCACCGATCCACTTTGCTACCTGCTATAACTTAAAACAAACACTAGAAATTTTAATTTCCGTTCGAAAGCACACTTTTCCATTCCTCTAGGACCATTATTTGGATACGGCCTACCCTGGAAAAAATACAACAACACAAACAAACAAAGAAACTCGCATCCATGATCTCTCTTCTGGGAACAAAAAATGCAAAATACCAGATTTATGAATACAGGAGCTTGACACTTCTACAGTAGGGTTCTTTGATACACTGAATCTTATGATGTGATTTTCATCAAGATTTCTTGACTTTTAGGGGGTATTTTCACATTTTTTTGAAAATCAGGCAAATTTTCTAAGTCTCGTAACTTCTGATGGGTAAGACTAAACTTCTAAGAAAACATAAACTTCATCATTAAAGTACGTGAAGCATGTGAAGATGCACAAAATTGTGGTGGGCCACTGCCTTTTCTGAGTACTTATTTTGCAAGATAGCAAGACATCAACTGGATCATGCATGTTCAAAAACTGTAGGATGTAATTTACATTCTCATAGCGGGCGGAAGAGCAAGAAAAGGTAAAAAAACGATAAATATTATGGCTTTGGACTTTTAAAGTGCCTACCAGCGGTGCCCATCTCCGTTTCATCGCCCATCGGCCAGGGAATGCTATTGAAGCTGGGAACCAGCCATCCTGTACTTTCGCAGACCCTTCCTGATTACCTTCCCCAGATTCCTAAAGGTACACATTTAGAGCTGGATCGACCCAATATTTACGTACAGTATTGATTATGATTGTTTCTGAAACTACAAGACTGTACCCCACTTTCAGAAAATCATCTAAACTTATCTGCTTATCGGGTGATGCGAAAGAACTATTCAATCCGCTTTATAACGAGGGAAGTCTTCTACAAGAAAGTGTACAACTGTAAAGTATTTTTCGACCCAACAACCGAGATTCATTTAAATGAGAGGGCACATCATTGTAAGGCACTCCTAAGACCCAGACTAGAGTCAAGACCAGCTAATAGCGAGCCAGAAGAGCTAATGGATTAGGACCAGCAAACATTTTCCACAGAACAGCCAATGGCAAGAAAATTCATGATTAATAATACTACTACAAACAATTCTCAGCAGCACCAAGCCGCCTGAAGTCAACAGAGCTACCCACGCTCCTTCTCAATCCCAGTCCATTCAAAGATTTCCTCCTTACACCCTCCCAGGAAGTAACAATTTCCCTTAAACCATACCTTACGACGTCCTCCCACCCCAATGGGGGATAACCTACTTTTCGTTTGGCCCTATATGGTTGGCCGACAAGGACAATCTTTGGCAATCTGACATCCTTCCTCAAAAGAATGTGTCCTAGGCATCTTAACCTTTCTTTCATTATAGCCCTAGAAACAGGGATTGAAACACCTTTTTCGTACAACTTACTGTTTGAGATACG
Source organism: Artemia franciscana (assembly GCF_032884065.1). Classification (NCBI taxonomy): domain Eukaryota; kingdom Metazoa; phylum Arthropoda; class Branchiopoda; order Anostraca; family Artemiidae; genus Artemia; species Artemia franciscana. The sequence goes on along the minus strand of NW_027063379.1, from coordinate 1,116,305 downwards.
GTCAGTCAGTCAGTTACCCAAAACAATCTATAAGCAATTTCTCTTTTTAATTTTATAAATATCAAATAAAACAAATAATGTTACTGTGATATTACGTATACATTATTAGAAATAAAAGTAAAAAATATAAAAACAAGAGCTAAGAGCTCATATGGCACTTGTGACGCCACTGGAAGAGCCGCGGACTCATATGGTTTAAACTTTAGCAAAATTCAAAGAATCAATAGATTGATTTAAAAGGAAAATTAGAGGTTTAATACCAACCGGGATTTAAAATAAGAGCTCTGAGTCACGAAGTCCCTCTAAATATCAAAATTCGTTAAGATCCGATCACCCACTCGTAAGTTATAAATACCTTATTTTTTTCTAATTTTTCCTCTCCCTTTAGCCCCCCAGATGGTTGAATCTGGGAAAATGACTTTATCAAGTCAATTTGTGCAGGTCCCTGACACGCCTACCAATTTTCATCGTCCTAGCACACCCAGAAGCACCAAACTCACCAAAACACTAAACCCCACCCCTAACTCCCCCAAAGAGATCGGATCCAGAACGGTTAAGTCAATCACATTTCTACGACATTTGCTTATTCCACCCATCAAGTTTCTTCCCAATTTCACCACTCTTAAGTGTTTTCCAAGATTTCTGGTTTCCCTCTCCGACTCCCTCTAATGTCAACAAATTTGGTTGGGATTTGAAATAAAAGCTAATAGACATGAGTTCCTTCTAAATATCAAATTTCATTAAGATCTGGTTACCCGTTCTGAGGTTAAAACTACCTCAATTTTTCTAATTTTTCCAAATTAACACCCCCAGCTCCTCCATAGAAGGCGGATCCATTCCAATTATTTCAATCACGTATCTAGAACTTTATCTTATTTTTTCCACCAAGTTTCATCCCAATCCCTCCACTCTAAGCGTTTTCCAAGATTTTAGGTTCCCCCTTCCAACTTCCCCAAATGTCACCGGATCCGGTCGGGATTTTAAAAATAAGAGCTCTGAGACACGATATCCTTCTAAATATCAAATTTCATTAAGATCCCATCACCCGTTCGTAAGTTAAAAATAATTCATTTTTTCTAATTTTACCGATTTAAACCCCCCCCCCAGATGGTCGAATTGGGTAAAATATAAGTTCTATTTTAATCTAATCTAGTTCCTCATACGCCTGCCAAATTTCATCATCCTAGCTTACCTTGAAGTGCCTAGACTAGCAAAACCGGGACCGACAAATCCGACCAACAGAACTTGCGATCGCTATATGTCACTTAGTAGATACTAAGCGTGATAAGAATTAGGATATTTCGTCAATAAGAGAGACCTAATTAGTTTTTCCACATCAACCAAATTTTGTGGTAAATTTAAAACCTAATTTAAATATACTTCTAAAATACAGTCTTTACGCACAGCTATAATTAAGAAACAACTGTCCAATTATTCTAAAATATAATTATTCAACAGTTTATTCTTACGTCTCGTCCCAGAACCTTCTTTCGTCCTCTCTATCGCCGTAATCAGTAATGGCTTGCTCTTCATCTTCTTCATCGTCGTATATCATTTCTCTGAAAGGAAAATAGAAGCGTAAAAATACAATTAGCATTATAAAATACCCTATTGTTCTTCTTGTTTTTGGTGTTTACGAAAAAATTATATCCGAAACTTTTGTACCGGTGTCATGTAATCATGTACACTGGGTGACTGTTAGAAATATAGGCTACGAGAAGTTCACTGTCCTATGAAATTTCCATTACTTCACAAAAATGTTAAAATACACTGTAGTACTCACAGGCTACTAAACGTTTACCGTCCGTAAACTTCAAAATTCGCACTACTTTACAAAGTGTTTGATGTAAAGCGGGCTACGGATAAGCTTCGTAAAACTATCCAAGAGGTATGCATATTCTAAGAAATCATGTACACTTGGTGACAGTTAGAAATATAGGCTACGAGAAGTTCAACGTCCGGTACAATTTCCATTATTTCACAAATATTTTAAAATATACTGTTGTACACACAGGCTACTAAAAGTTTACCGCCCGTAAACTTCAAAATTAGAAAGTACTTCATAAAGTATTTTCTGTAAAGTGGGCTACGGACAAGCTTTGTAAAATTATCCGAAAGAATACTGATTTTAAGAAATCATTTTCACTGTGTGACATTTAGAAATATAGGCAACGGGAAGTTCACCGTCTGATAAAGTTTGCACTACTTCACAAACATTTTAACAAATAATTCATTGAAGAGAAAACTCTGTCTAAACAGATGGCAAGCACTGGCAAAAAGAAGTCTATATGCTGCTATTCGTGATATTTACTTCTTCCTAAAGAATTTTCCTAACTTTCTCAGATGTATGATCTTCAATTAAGTATTCAGACACAATGATTAGTCGATATTCTTCTCGACCGGCCAATCGGACTAGTCTTGTTTCATCGGAATCTGTAAGGGTGCTTGGATAAATCTGAAGTATTCTGCTAGGTATGTATAGTTCAATCTGTTCTGCTACAGCCTCTTCTGGTACTGCACATCACCACCCTTAGCGTGATCTCTTCTTCGTTCTGAATCCAAAGCTCTCTCATTGCCATGTTGACTTTCTTGGTATCCTCCGAGTAACACATTGTACTTAGGGATCTGAGCAGCGAAAAAAGCTTGGCTGGCATGAAAAACCTGTTTTTAAATCATTGTCTTTCATTTCAATGACTTCCTTGGACTATTAGCGCTCCTTGGGTTTTATTGAGGTGGTATGAAGAAATATGCTTAAAGTTACCGACAACTAAAAATTCATAAATATCATTTTTGAATTTGGTCAATCTGTGAAATGAACCTGTGGTCTAGAGAATATTTATGGCGCTTGGGTTGGTCGCAGCTCGACCAAGGGGTTATCCGAGTGTGGTATTTTTATTGTGTTTGAGTAAGTCTGTCATGGGTACAAACATTTTTTGCTCAGAGTAGAAAAGACCCTTCCTTGGCCCATTAGCGCTCCCTGGGTTTTATTGAGGTGATATGAAGAAATTTGCTAGAATTTACCGAAACTAGAAATTCATAAATTTCATTTGTGGGTTTGGTCAATCTGTCAGATGAACCTGTGGCCTAGAGAACACTTATTGCGCTTGTGTCTGTTGCAGCTCAACCAAGGGTTTATCCGACTGCTCCAAGTGTGGTATTTTTATTGTGTTTGAGAATGTCTGTTATGGGTGCAAACATTTTTTGCTCAGAGCAGAAAAGACCCTTCCTTGGCCCATTAGCGCTCCCTGGGTTTTATTGGGGTGATATGAAGAAATGAGCCAAAATTTACCGACAACTACAAATTCATAAATTTCATTTGTGGATTTGGTCAATCTAACAGATGAACCTACGGCCTAGAGAATATTTATGGCGGTTGGGTCGGTTGCAGTTCGACCAAGGGGTTATTCGACTGCTCCGAGTGTGGTATTTTTATTGTGTTTGAGAAAGTCTTGTGGGTGCAAACTATTTTTGCCCAGAGCAGAAAAGACCCTTCCTTGGCCCATTAGCACTCCCTTGGTTTTATTGAGGTGATATGAAGAAATGTGCTAAAATTTACCGACAACTACATATTCATAAATTTCATTTGTGGGTTTCGTCAATCATTCAACGAAACATTCAAAAAGACTGCTCCGAGTCTGGTATTTTTATTGGCTGGCCATGTGTAGCAAATAAGCGAACTTTCTGCTTGCGATTTGTAAGGAAATTCATCAGCCAGTCTACTACAGCCTGATTGATGCCAATAGCGTATATTTCGGAGTGCAGTCGACGGTGAGGAACCTTTTCAAAGGTCCAAGCAAAGTCCAGCAGGAGCAGGTCAACCGGATGGCTGTGGTAAATTAGGTCTGTGATTTCCTCGTATGATTCCAAGAGGTCTGTTTCATTTGATTTCCCTGACTGAAAGCCATGCTGCTTGGGGGAAAATATGTTGTTGGTTGTCAAATGCTTGAGGATTGACAAATTGACTATGCGCTCAAGTATTTTGACGAAGACTGAGGTCAGGCTATTTGGCCGATAATTTTCAGACTTGGAACGATTACCTTTCTTGGAATCCGGTGTGGCCTGCTGGCGTGTTTGATCTTAGATTTTCTTGCAGCGTTGCGGCTTCGAAGTGCTGTTTAACTTCTGGGATAGTACATTTTTCCGCCATGTTTTTCTCTAGGTTATCGACACGCTCTTTGACTTTATCTATCGTTTCGGTGATATCACGTTTAAGGTCCTCTACCGCTCCTTTAACTAAGTCCGCGATAGCCGAAGCACTTGGGAACATGGATGTTATAAGGCTCGAGATTTCTACTAATGAAGTGGGGTCCTCTGATGTATCAGATTGAGGAAACTACATTAACTGTGGAAACACATATTGTGGAAACACACTGTGGAAAAATATTTTTAAAACACTCTGGTCCACTGTCAGATTGGTGATATTAATGAGATTTGGCTTTATCACCAATGCTGCAGTCACTGCCTCAAGTGCAGTCTGCACTGCATCCTTTTTCATCTGTTCCGCCTTTTCAACGGGTACCATTGTCTGTGAGCTTCTTGCAGTTATCGTCGTTATGTGAGCATGTGCAGTACTTGCTTTTTTATTAAGAGCTGCTGCATATGACTGATAAGTCACATTTGCCCTACGAATGCCCATCTGCTGCTGCTCAGCAATCCTATTGACCATCTGAGATTTATTCCTCGCTGGGCATTGAGCCGAGGTTGTTGCATGCTTTCCACCACAATTTCTACAGTAATACAACTCGTTTCTAACTGTAGCTTCTTCATTTTTGAGGGGGCAGTCTTTGGAATGGTGTGCTCTACTGCACCTTAAGCACGTTGGGGTTGTGGCTCTGCACTAATTTTTTCTATGTCCAAATTTCTGACACATAAAACACTGTAATACTGGTCTGTTATACTGTGAAACGGTTCTTTTACGTCCAATAAATCCCACTGACTCAGGCAAATACATACTTTCGAAAATAACCATCACTGCAAAACTGTCTTCTAATTTTTTCAATTCCTTGTTCAACCTCTTGAGTCGTCTTACTTCCAAAACTTTTGCTTCACTGACAATTTCTGCTTTAATGTCTTCCACTGAATATTCCTTTTCAATTCCTCTGATGACTCCTCTAGAGTGCCTTTTCCTTTCTTGACACATCACATCAATTTTGGCTAGGTTGGTTGTTGCAAGTGGTTTGTCTTTTGTTTCACTTTTCTTCATGTGTACACTTAATTTTTTCCGTTCCTTGTTGCACACAAATTCTAAGTCCTATTTTGTCACAACTCCTTTCAGTATTCTCAACAATATCATATCGTTTGGAAAGGTCTGATCTTCTTCCACTGGTGTGAAGATCACACATTCACTGTTCAGTTCCTTCTCTGGAATGTCCATTTCTCCCACTGCTGTGACCCTGCTTGAAACCTGTTCAGTTACAGTAGGTGATGGGAGGGATGGTATGTTTTCAGTCCTTCTTCTTTTGAAAACTGCACTTGTACTAGGGTTCTGTCCAAGTTTAGGAAAGTCCTCGTCTGAAATAATAGCCTCTGCAACAGCACAATTCACAGTATGTTCAATATCACTCATATTGTCTTCTCCCCCTGCAGTTTCGTCACTTTCAAGGATTTCAAACCTGTTCTTAGTGGACACTGACACTGGGTTATGCTTTGTTCTTGTATTCTGTCTGGCGTATGGCATCATTCTCACATTGTCTCTCACCGTGATTCTTATCAACTGTGGCTGTGGTTGCTGCCATTGCATTTGGACCGGGGTGTAATAAATTTGTGGGGGGGGTAGTTTACTGATCCTGTATTGGGATTTTGCATCATCTGTCCTTGATTTGAATACACATTACTAGGTTGCATTTGTCCCTGGTACACAGTATTATAATAAAGCTGGGTTTGGCCAGCCTGGACATGATCACTTCTGCTTTCGTCCTCTGGCAACTGATGTTGGTTGGCTGTGCAGTTCATATACCCACTTGGGCTTCTCACATTCTGGTGTTGCACTGGACCAAGGTCCACCAGGGGCACTAGGACCGAGTCCATGGTTGTCCCTTCAGGGTCTACACAAATTATACACCAAAATGTAGCTCAGAGTTACACGAATCTCTCTCTGATAAAAATTCTTTTATCAATGTCCTCTCTTCATTACTATAAGCTGTTAATATATCTCGGTCACAAAACTCGGTCACAAAAAGTATTGTCCGAGAAAGAAACAGTCTTTAAAACTCGGTCACAAAAATCTAAAACCAACTGATACGCTATATTCTAACAATACAATGCGGCGACAATTCAGTTTTGGTTAAACCAGAGCTCAGCCAGTGAATTGTTTCTGTGACGATTGAATTGGATAACTCTTACTGTTTAAAATTCGCATCCAATAACTTGCTTTAATCTTTTCTTCCCCCGACCCATCCCTTAAAGTTTCATTTCCCTAACCTAACCCCTTTCCAAGATAGCCAAAAGTTACTAAACTAGTATTTTACCATATTTTTTTTTTAATGTTCCTTTTCAATAGTTCTTTCTCAAAAGGTAAATGATAGAAGTAATTATTATAATTGTCAATAACATAACAAAGGGATTGAGTAGTGTGTTCACTTTATTGATAAGTCAATTATATGAACTGTGATACATTTACCAAAAATTAAATAAAAACAAGGATATCAGAGACAATGTTACCAGATAGGCACAAACTGTGTGTATTTTACCTTTTAGAAAGCCAAAAATTGAAAATTGGTAAAATTTAGTCTTCACTGAAAGATTCCCACACCAGCTTTCAAAATCCAAAGTGAAGCAATTCTAAACAGTTTACATGGACTTTTTTGGTAAAAAATTTTATGTTCTGAGTTTTTACTTTGACAAAATCATATTTTTCTCATTTCTCTGGTATGCCATGTGTAGTGTTTTACCAATGCTATGATTTATTTAAATCCAGATATCTGGAACAAAAGGCATTATATAGCAACAGCAAGCAGGCATATCATCACTTAATATGCATGATATTACACCCTCCTTCTTCCTTAGAAGAAGATTCTTTTCACTTACTGGCAGTGGAGACCCAACTGCTAGCACTGTTACTAACTTCTCCAAGAGAAGGTGCTAGAATGCTTCTCTTCACTTTGTATGGACACAAAACAAAACTAGAGAATTCCTCTTAGGGCACATATTTAACACATACTGAAGAGAAGCTGCTTGGCTCACTTCTCACTGGGTATTATATACAACATACAGATTTCAACTTCTCTTCTTTATAGATTTTTTTTGGTTAGTTCATAAGTTCAGTTTGATTGGTAATAAGCACTGAATAATTCAACAGTGCGAAACAAGAAAGCTCTTTCAAAGTTTTAATAGAATGTTTTTTTTGGAATTACGGGCTTTGGGAGGGCTGTTAATCCTCCATTTAGTTTTAACCCTTAGAAAATACAATAGAACTCCCATTCAAAAAGTTCCTAGGCCGTATTTTGCTTATTTTCTTTTGTCGTTGTTTTTTTCTGATTTGTCTCGTTGGCTAATCCCCCCCCCCTATGGAGAACATTTTTTATTGTGTTTTTAGTGATTCGCAAACTGATTATTTTCGTATATTATTATCATGATTATGAATGAATGGTCTATATTTCCAGTGCTGATTATTTGTTTATTTCTTAGTTTTTCCTTGTTTCTTTTTTTCTCTTTCCCTGCTTTTTCTTATTTTCTCCTCACATAGATTATATAATTTTATTTATCCTTACCTTGGTTATATTACTTTATACTTTTTTTCCTTACATTTTTTCTTTATACCTGTGGTCTGGTGGATTTAGTCGTGGAGGGGAACTGCCATCCACCATGAGTAATTTGGCGATTTCTATTAGTGGCCCTCTGGCCACTTTGGGGGAAAGTTTACTTGAATTACAGAATTATCCTTTAGATATTGAAAATATAATTACTGTTCGTTTTCGTTTTAAGTAATGTCGCTCCTTACTTTCAGTTAAGAAAAACTAGTTTTTTGTTATTTATGCGGTCAATTCACTTTCAAATGAGAACCAATGAATTTTGTTACTCTTAATTTTTTTGGAAGAAATCTTAATTTTATAAATTCTTCAATAATCTTTAAATGCTTAGTCATTATTTTTTTGTTCTCATTAGATTTTGTTCAGTTTGTTTCCAATTGATATTGGCTATGGGCTGAACAAAATTAAGGGGTTGGTCATGTGCACTTCGTGCTCAGCAAAGTCTAACGTAAAATCCAATGTTTCCAAGGATGAGTTAGATGCTACAATGGCTAATTATATAAACCCTTAAATAATCTTTAAACACTAAGCCATGATTTTTTTCCTGATAGATATTATTCAAACAATTTCCACTTTCTTTGGGCTATTATCTGAGCATTTTGTGCTGCGCTTGTTGCCTGGCAGATGTGAATCCAAAAATAAAGATGACTGACATCAGGTGGATTATTTCAGGAATGTAAGTATTTTCA